>NW_024091342.1:0-14130 GCF_014356525.2 Nilaparvata lugens | reverse complement strand
GATATTATAGATCGGTGTGATCCGAATAATATTTTAACCATGAGGTAATGGTTATAATAATGAAATCATTTAATGAAGCTGGTGGTAATTGCTTTAATCCGTGTAAAGTGTTACGATGCAGTTAATTAACAGACGTTATTATACTGTGGATAAAGGGAATTACGTTGCAATTAATTATTCATGTGGAATGAATAAATTGTGTTTGATTGTGAGTCGAGATGTACTACAATCGGGGGTTTTTAGCTTCAGATTATGATTAACATTTTCTAATATTCACTTGAAAATAAAGTCGGAGGACTTACTATAAATTGGAATAAAATAATTATTATTTCAATTGGAATTAATTCTATGTTGGATCGAAAAGTTGTTTGTGCTGTGCTGTGAAGATAAGATAAACGTTATCTCAACTGGCTAACTGCTATCGCCAAGCTTCTAGTCTGTAGAAGAGAATTACTTCTCCTTTTCAATAACAATTTATAAAATAGAATTCATGTGAATTCTAGTTTTTCCAGATATTCTACGGTTATTGAGTCAGTCTGTGTTAGATCGTGCTATTGTTAGTTTGGAATTAGATCACGTCTCGGGAGTGAATCTAATTCTTACTCAGCCTACCATCATGAGTTTATTGACGGTGCATTAATTCATTCAATTATTATTATTTGTGCTGATTGTTGTGATTATTTTTCGGAAAATCAATATTTACTTAGTGTGAATTAATTAACAGCTGTTGTGTCATTATACACACCTTGTGTGAGTAATTACTTTGAAAAAGTAAATTAAGATTTATTTCGGGGTGAAATAAGTCTTGAAGTGAGAAAGAGAGATTGAGCAATAAATGTTCACGGGTTGTGAATTAATTAGCAGATGTTATTTGTTATAATAAACACACTGTCATTTATATCCAATGGATGGTTACTTTGCATAAGTAAATAATGTGATTGATTTCATTATTGAAATGAACAGTGAAAGGTGGAATATTGAGTTGAAATTTATAGTTCCGATTCTATTATTGTGATATAGTGAGAAGGCTGTAATCCTTATACCAGATCGAAGATGAATTATTATTTCGACCACATCTAATTGTGATATAAAATCGAAATAGGTGGTGTAACATCACATCCAGTGGCTTCATGTCAACCATATAATTCAGTATTCTACCTCATATTATCATCTCTCATATTTTATTGTGAACAATAAGTTGCTGATACACTGAACTAACTGAGAGTATCCATCACTCTGACACTTGGTAATTTTCCTGGACTCCAATTCACCTCTATCAACTTCTGCCTCCTGTGAAGTGTTACATTGTTGTGTATCACGTTTCTTCTTGAGGATGGGGACTACAACTTGAGTCTACTTCCTCGACGAGCTCCTGGGATTATTGGAGCTATATCTCAGCTGACTATTGCTGAGACAACGACGAGTTCCTGGTCGTGTTGGAGATTCTTCCCAGCTGTCTGATGCTGGAAAGTTAGGCAGTGTGAAAACACGGCCATGCAGGGCGAAAGCCCGGCACATGCAGTGCGCAAGCACGGCAAAGCAAGGCAGTGTGAGAACACGGCCATGCAGGGCGAAAGCCCGGCACATGCAGTGCGCAAGCACGGCGAAGCAAGGCAGTGTGAAAACACGGCCATGCAGGGCGAAAGCCCGGCACATGCAGTGCGCAAGCACGGCGAAGCAAGGCAGCAGTGTGAAAACACGGCCATGCAGGGCGAAAGCCCGGCACATGCAGTGCGCAAGCACGGCGAAGCAAGGCAGTGTGAGAACACGGCCATGCAGGGCGAAGCCGGCACATGCAGTGCGCAAGCACGGCGAAGCAAGGCAGTGTGAAAACACGGCATGCAGGGCGAAAGCCCGGCACATGCAGTGCGCAAGCACGGCGAAGCAAGGCAGTGTGAAAACACGGCCATGCAGGGCGAAAGCCCGGCACATGCAGTGCGCAAGCACGGCAAAGCAAGGCAGTGTGAGAACACGGCCATGCAGGGCGAAAGCCCGCACATGCAGTGCGCAAGCACGGCGAAGCAAGGCAGTGTGAAAACACGGCCATGCAGGGCGAAAGCGGCACATGCAGTGCGCAAGCACGGCGAAGCAAGGCAGTGTGAAAACACGGCCATGCAGGGCGAAAGCCCGGCACATGCAGTGCGCAAGCACGGCGAAGCAAGGCAGTGTGAAAACACGGCCATGCAGGGCGAAAGCCCGGCACATGCAGTGCGCAAGCACGGCGAGCAAGGCAGTGTGAGACACGGCCATGCAGGGCGAAAGCCCGGCACATGCAGTGCGCAAGCACGGCAAAGCAAGGCAGTGTGAGAACACGGCCATGCAGGGCGAAAGCCCGGCACATGCAGTGCGCAAGCACGGCGAAGCAAGGCAGTGTGAAAACACGGCCATGCAGGGCGAAAGCCCGGCACATGCAGTGCGCAAGCACGGCGAAGCAAGGCAGTGTGAAAACACGGCCATGCAGGGCGAAAGCCCGGCACATGCAGTGCGCAAGCACGGCGAAGCAAGGCAGTGTGAAAACACGGCCATGCAGGGCGAAAGCCCGGCACATGCAGTGCGCAAGCACGGCGAAGCAAGGCAGTGTGAGAACACGGCCATGCAGGGCGAAAGCCCGGCACATGCAGTGCGCAAGCACGGCGAAGCAAGGCAGTGTGAAAAACGGCCATGCAGGGCGAAAGCCCGGCACATGCAGTGCGCAAGCATGGCGAAGCAAGGCAGTGTGAAAACACGGCCATGCAGGGCGAAAGCCCGGCACATGCAGTGCGCAAGCACGGCGAAGCAAGGCAGTGTGAAAACACGGCCATGCAGGGGAAAGCCCGGCACATGCAGTGCGCAAGCATGGCGAGCAAGGCAGTGTGAAAACACGGCCATGCAGGGCGAAAGCCCGGCACATGCAGTGCGCAAGCACGGCGAAGCAGGGCAGTGTGAAAACACGGCCATGCAGGGCGAAAGCCCGGCACATGCAGTGCGCAAGCACGGCGAAGCAAGGCAGTGTGAAAACACGGCCATGCAGGGCGAAAGCCCGGCACATGCAGTGCGCAAGCACCGCGTCCTTATTTTTGCAGTGCGAGAGCACGGCGACTCATTGCAGTGCGGAAGCACGGCGTTTCCCTTGCAATGTTATTTAGGTTCTCAGAACCTGTCTGAGGTGTTGTTCATCTCGTTTTTTGTGTTACCCGCCCCTCATGGCAGTGCGAGAGCACCGCGACTCTCATCTGCAGTGCGGAAGCACGGCGTCCTCGGCAGTGTGGAAACACGGCAACTCTGCAGTGCGGAGCACGGCGTCCTTCTCGCGATGCGAAAGCATAGCGTTCCTGGCAGTGCGGAAGCACGGCGCCCCGGGCAGTGCGAAAGCACGGCGTTCCTTTGCAGTGCGCAAGCACCGCGTCCTAATTTTTGCAGTGCGAGAGCACGGCGACTCATTGCAGTGCGGAGCACGGCGTTTCCCTTGCAATGTTATTTAGGTTCTCAGAACCTGTCTGAGGTGTTGTTCATCTCGTTTTTTGTGTTACCCGCCCCTCCTGGCAGTGCGAGAGCACCGCGACTCTCATCTGCAGTGCGGAAGCACGGCGTCCTCGGCAGTGTGGAAACACGGCAACTCTGCAGTGCGGAGCACGGTGTCCTTTTTCGCGATGCGAAAGCATAGCGTTCCTGGCAGTGCGGAAGCACGGCGCCCCGGGCAGTGCGAAAGCACGGCATTCCTTTGGCAGTGCGAAAGCACCGCGTCCTTATTTTTGCAGTGCGAAAGCACGGCGCTTATTGCAGTGCGAAAGCACGGCGTCCCCCATCGCAGTGCGCAAGCACGGCATGCAGGGCGAAAGCCCGGCCCGCAGGGCGAAAGCCCGGCAAAGGTAGTGCGCGAGCTTGACCAAGGCAGTGTGGGAACACTGCAGCTAGATTGCGAGCTCGTCCGAACGTCATGCGCAAGCATGACACATCGGTCAGTGAGTGTCTGGATTGTCATTACGCGGACGCACACCTTCGCGGTGTGGGAACACCGCGGCAGTGTGAAAACACGGCACGCAGTGCGCAAGCACGGCCTGCAGGGCGAAAGCCCGGCGATTTGTTTCTGTGTTTGTGTGTTTCTGTGTTTTTGTGTTTCTGTGTTTTTTGTGTTTCTGTGTTTTTTGTGTGTTTCGTGTACCCTGTGTTGTCCCTCCTGGCAGTGCGAGAGCACCGCGACTCTTACCTGCAGTGCGACAGCACGGCGTCCTTTTGCAGTGTGATAACACAGCGACTCGGCAGTGCGAAAGCACGGCGTCCGTTTATGTACAGTGCGAAGCACGACACTTCCCGGCAGTGTCCTGCAAGTGTGACACGGCGCTCCCCGGCAGTGCGAAAGCACGGCGCTCTCACCTGCAGTGCGGAAGCACGGCGTCCTGGGCAGTGCGGAAGCACGGCGACTCGGCAGTGCGAAAGCACCGCGTCCTTATTTTTGCAGTGCGAGAGCACGGCGACTCTTTGCAGTGCAGAAGCACGGCGTTTCCCTTGCAATGCTACTTAGGTTCTCAGAACCTGTCTGAGGTGTTATTCACCTCGTTTTTTTGTGTTACCCGCCCTTCCTGGCAGTGCGAGAGCACGGCGCTCTCATCTGCAGTGCGGAAGCACGGTGTCCTCGGCAGTGTGGAAACACGGCAACTCTGCAGTGCGGGAGCACGGCGTCCTTTTCGCGATGCGAAAGCATGGTGTTCCTGGCAGTGCGGAAGCACGGCGCCCCGGGCAGTGCGAAAGCACGGCATTCCTTTTGCAGTGCGAAAGCACCGCGTCCTTATTTTTGCAGTGCGAAAGCACGGCGTTTCTTGCAGTGCGAAAGCACGGCGTCCCCCATCGCAGTGCGGAAGCACGGCGGCCTCTTGCAGTGTGCAAACACGGCGTCCCCCATTGCAGTGCGGAAGCACGGCGGTCCTTTGCAGTGCGAAAGCACGGCGCTTCTTGCAGTGCGGAAGCACGGCGTCCCCCATCGCAGTGCGGAAGCACGGCGGCCTCTTGCAGTGTGCAAACACGGCGTCCCCCATTGCAGTGCGGAAGCACGGCGGTCCTTTGCAGTTCGAAAGCACGGCGTTTCTTGCAGTGCGAAAGCACGGCGTCCCCCATCGCAGTGCGGAAGCACGGCGGCCTCTTGCAGTGTGCAAACACGGCGTCCCCCATTGCAGTGGGGAAGCACGGCGGTCCTTTGCAGTGCGAAAGCACGGCGTTTCTTGCAGTGCGAAAGCACGGCGTCCCCCATCGCAGTGCGGAAGCACGGCGGCCTCTTGCAGTGTGCAAACACGGCGTCCCCCATTGCAGTGCGGAAGCACGGCGGTCCTTTGCAGTGCGAAAGCACGGCGTTTCTTGCAGTGCGAAAGCACGGCGTCCCCCATCGCAGTGCGGAAGCACGGCGGTCTCTTGCAGTGTGCGAACACGGCGTCTCAACGCAGTGCGAAAGCACGGCGCAGATCTTCAAGATCTTCTCTGAAGCTAGGCCTAGGATCTGGCCGGGTAGCTTGCTCATTTCTTCGGATGGTGCCGACGCATCACCACCGGTTGGCGAGGAACCAACCTGGCGCCCAGTTTATGTTCGGTCTATGTTGACCGGCGGAGAGGCGGCAGAATGTACTCAGGCATTTGGGACATTCTGTCTGCCGTTTACCCCTTCCATCCTCACCCCCCCCTCTCCTCCCCCTCTCTTTCCCCCCCCTTCCCTTAGTAGGAACAGTGTGTCACGATGTATATCGTAACTAGAGAAAGGAATTGAATTTAGGGCTCATTTATTCGACGCTCAGCTATCTTTCATAGAATCTGAGGGGTCAACGTTCAAGCCAGCCACTGGCCTACCGCTCAGCGATGCTGCGCATCCTCTCTCCCCTCCCTCTCGGTCACTGAGGGAGGCTCGAGAAAGGCCAGCAAGAGGCAGTCGAGTTCGGAGAGCCAAGTCGAGCGGTCGAGAGAGGTGAGAAGGAAGCAGCGAGCAGCTAGCAACGTCACAGTACGTCTTGTACTAAGTGAACTCCGATTTCTTCAGCGACCGGGAGTTGTGTTGAGGCTAAAGACGATTAGCCTCCAACACGGTGAACTCCACTGCTCTACACTCGTTTGGGGCGAGTGTTGAACGACATTTAACCTGTTTAGACAACGGGCTACCAGTTTCGACCAACGGCGACACGTCAGGTTTGGTCGAAACCTGACTCCCCATTGGTAGGCCACCAGTGGGACATCGAGGCGAGAAAGGACATCTGGGAAGGTGTGGAAAACCCTTTCCCGCAACTCCGCGGCCGATCCGGACCCCAGGAGGACAGCTGGTGCCCGGCAAGTGGGACTTAGGAAAGTCCAGAATGCTGGCCGCCGCAGCGCACTAATCCAGTGCGGGATCGATAAAGGGCATCTGGGAAGGTGTGGAAAAACCTTTCCCGCAACTCCGCGGCCGATCCGGATCCCAGGAGGACAGCTGGTGCCCGGCAAGTGGGACTTAGGAAAGTCCAGAGTGCTGGCCGCCGCAGCGCACTAATCCAGTGCGGGATCGAGAAAGGACATCTGGAAAGGTTTGGAAAAACCTTTCCCGCAACTCCGCGGCCGATCCGGACCCCAGGAGGACAGCTGGTGCCCGGCAAGTGGGACTTAGGAAAGTCCAGAGTGCTGGCCGCCGCAGCGCACAAATCCAGTGCGGGATCGAGAAAGGACATCTGGGAAGGTGTGGAAAAACCTTTCCCGCAACTCCGCGGCCGATCCGGACCCCAGGAGGACAGCTGGTGCCCGCAAGTGGGACTTAGGAAAGTCCAGAGTGCTGGCCGCCGCAGCGCGCTAATCCAGTGCGGGATCGAGAAAGGACATCTAGGAAGGTGTGGAAAAACCTTTCCCGCGACTCCGCGGCCGATCCGGACCCCAGGAGGACAGCTGGTGCCCGGCAAGTGGGACTTAGGAAAGTCCAGAGTGCTGGCCGCCGCAGCGCACTAATCCAGTGCGGGATCGAGAAAGGACATCTGGGAAGGTGTGGAAAAACCTTTCCCGCGACTCCGCGGCCGATCCGGACCCCAGGAGGACAGCTGGTGCCCGGCAAGTAGGACTTAGGAAAGTCCAGAGTGCCGGCCGCCGCAGCGCACTAGTCCAGTGCGGGA
This sequence comes from Nilaparvata lugens, assembly GCF_014356525.2. Classification (NCBI taxonomy): domain Eukaryota; kingdom Metazoa; phylum Arthropoda; class Insecta; order Hemiptera; family Delphacidae; genus Nilaparvata; species Nilaparvata lugens. The sequence continues at coordinate 7,042 of NW_024091342.1, read as the reverse complement.
TCGAGAAAGGACATCTAGGAAGGTGTGGAAAAACCTTTCCCGCGACTCCGCGGCCGATCCGGACCCCAGGAGGACAGCTGGTGCCCGGCAAGTAGGACTTAGGGAAGTCCAGAGCGCGAGCCGCCGCAGCGCACTGATCCAGTGCGGAAGCGAAAGAGGACCTCTGGGAAGGCCAGGGAAGGCCTTTACCAGAGCTCCGCGTCCAACCCGGACCCCGGGAAGACACCCGGTGCCCAAGGACTAAGACTTAGTCCCGACACGAAGCCCTTTCTCATGACTAACACTGCAAGGTTCCTGTTCCCTTCTTTCCGCGACTAACCCTGTTTGGCAGTGCGAAAGCACGGCCCCTCTTTCCTAAAAGAGGGAAACATTTCTCCAAAGCACTCAAAACCCTGTTTCAACCCCCAACCCGAACGAGGGTGGTTGACGGACGCCCCACCGAGACTCCCGTCCCCTGCCGCGGCCCTCCCCAGTCGCCGACTGAGTTTAGCCGGCCCAGAGCGACACTGGGAACTCTGAGATTTACATCATGGATTTTCGAGAAAATAAAAAATTTCAATTTTTCATGATTTTCATGATGGTTAGCCTACATCATGGATTTTCTGAGATTACATCATGGATTTTCGAGAAAATGAAAAATTTTCAATTTTTCATGATTTTCATGATGGTTAGCCTACATCATGGATTTTCTGAGATTTACATCATGGATTTTCGAGAAAAAAAAATTTCAATTTTTCATGATTTTCATGATGGTGTTACATCATGGATTTTCGAGAAAATAAAAAATTCAATTTTTCATGATTTTCATGATGGTGTTACATCATGGATTTTCGAGAAAAAAAAATTTCAATTTTTCATGATTTTCATGATGGTTAGCCTACATCATGGATTTCCTGAGATTTACATCATGGATTTTCGAGAAAATAAAAAATTTCAATTTTTCATGATTTTCATGATGGTTAGCCTACATCATGGATTTTCTGAGATTTACATCATGGATTTTCTGAGATTTACATCATGGATTTTCGAGAAAATAAAAAATTTCATTTTTCATGATTTTCATGATGGTTAGCCTACATCATGGATTTTCTGAGATTACATCATGGATTTTCGAGAAAATAAAAAATTCAATTTTTCATGATTTTCATGATGGTTAGCCTACATCATGGATTTTCTGAGATTTACATCATGGATTTTCGAGAAAATAAAAAATTTCATTTTTCATGATTTTCATGATGGTTAGCCTACATCATGGATTTTCTGAGATTACATCATGGATTTTCGAGAAAATAAAAAATTTCAATTTTTCATGATTTTCATGATGGTTAGCCTACATCATGATTTTCTGAGATTTACATCATGATTTTCGAGAAAATAAAAAATTTCAATTTTTCATGATTTTCATGATGGTTAGCCTACATCATGGATTTTCTGAGATTTACATCATGGATTTTCTGAGATTACATCATGGATTTTCGAGAAAATAAAAAAATTTCAATTTTTCATGATTTTCATGATGGTTAGCCTACATCATGGATTTTCTGAGATTTACATCATGGATTTTCGAGAAAAAAAAATTTCAATTTTTCATGATTTTCATGATGGTTAGCTACATCATGGATTTTCTGAGATTTACATCAGGATTTTCTGAGATTACATCATGGATTTTCGAGAAAATAAAAATTTCAATTTTTCATGATTTTCATGATGGTTAGCCTACATCATGGATTTTCTGAGATTTCTGAGATTTACATCATGGATTTTCGAGAAAATAAAAAATTCAATTTTTCATGATTTTCATGATGGTTAGCCTACATCATGGATTTCTGAGATTACATCATGGATTTCGAGAAAAAAAAATTTCAATTTTTCATGATTTTCATGATGGTTAGCTACATCATGGATTTTCTGAGATTTACATCATGGATTTTCGAGAAAATAAAAATTTCAATTTTTCATGATTTTCATGATGGTGTTACATCATGGATTTTCTGAGATTACATCATGGATTTCGAGAAAAAAAAATTTCAATTTTCATGATTTTCATGATGGTGTTACATCATGGATTTCTGAGATTTACATCATGGATTTTCGAGAAAAAAAAATTTCAATTTTTCATGATTTTCATGATGGTTAGCCTACATCATGGATTTTCTGAGATTTACATCATGGATTTTCGAGAAATAAAAAAATTCAATTTTTCATGATTTCATGATGGTTAGCCTACATCATGGATTTTCTGAGATTTACATCATGGATTTTCGAGAAAATAAAAAATTCAATTTTTCATGATTTTCATGATGTTAGCCTACATCATGATTTTCGAGAAAATAAAAATTTCAATTTTTCATGATTTTCATGATGGTTAGCCTACATCATGGATTTCTGAGATTTACATCATGGATTTCGAGAAAATAAAAAATTTATTTTCGAGAAAATAAAAAATTTCATTTTTCATGATTTTCATGATGGTTAGCCTACATCATGGATTTTCTGAGATTTACATCATGGATTTTCGAGAAAATAAAAAATTTCAATTTTTCATGATTTTCATGATGGTTAGCCTACATCATGGATTTTCTGAGATTTACATCATGGATTTTCGAGAAAATAAAAAATTTCAATTTTTCATGATTTTCATGATGTTAGCCTACATCATGGATTTCCTGAGATTTACATCATGGATTTTCGAGAAAATAAAAAATTTCATTTTTCATGATTTTCATGATGGTTAGCCTACATCATGGATTTTCTGAGATTTACATCATGGATTTTCGAGAAAATAAAAATTTCAATTTTTCATGATTTTCATGATGGTTAGCCTACATCATGGATTTTCTGAGATTTACATCATGGATTTTCGAGAAAAAAAAATTCAATTTTTCATGATTTTCATGATGGTTAGCCTACATCATGGATTTTCTGAGATTACATCATGGATTTTCGAGAAAATAAAAAATTCAATTTTTCATGATTTTCATGATGGTTAGCCTACATCATGGATTTTCTGAGATTTCATCATGAAAATCATGAAAAATTGAAATTTTTTTTTCTCGAAAATCCATGATGTAAATCTCAGAAAATCCATGATGTAGCTAACCATCATGAAAATCATGAAAAATTGAAATTTTTTATTTTCTCGAAAATCCATGATGTAGCTAACCATCATGAAAATCATGAAAAATTGAAATTTTTTTTTCTCGAAAATCCATGATGTAGCTAACCATCATGAAAATCATGAAAAATTGAAATTTTTTATTTTCTCGAAAATCCATGATGTAATCTCAGAAAATCCATGATGTAGCTAACCATCATGAAAATCATGAAAAATTGAAATTTTTTTTTCTCGAAAATCCATGATGTAAATCTCAGAAAATCCATGATGTAGCTAACCATCATGAAAATCATGAAAAATTGAAATTTTTTATTTTCTCGAAAATCCATGATGTAATCTCAGAAAATCCATGATGTAGCTAACCATCATGAAAATCATGAAAAATTGAATTTTTTATTTTCTCGAAAATCCATGATGTAGCTAACCATCATGAAAATCATGAAAAATTGAATTTTTTATTTTCTCGAAAATCCATGATGTAATCTCAGAAAATCCATGATGTAGGCTAACCATCATGAAAATCATGAAAAATTGAATTTTTTATTTTCTCGAAAATCCATGATGTAGCTAACCATCATGAAAATCATGAAAAATTGAAATTTTTTATTTTCTCGAAAATCCATGATGTAATCTCAGAAAATCCATGATGTAGGCTAACCATCATGAAAATCATGAAAAATTGAATTTTTTATTTTCTCGAAAATCCATGATGTAGCTAACCATCATGAAAATCATGAAAAATTGAAATTTTTTATTTTCTCGAAAATCCATGATGTAGCTAACCATCATGAAAATCATGAAAAATTGAATTTTTTATTTTCTCGAAAATCCATGATGTAAATCTCAGAAAATCCATGATGTAGCTAACCATCATGAAAATCATGAAAAATTGAAATTTTTTATTTTCTCGAAAATCCATGATGTAGCTAACCATCATGAAAATCATGAAAAATTGAAATTTTTTTTTCTCGAAAATCCATGATGTAAATCTCAGAAAATCCATGATGTAGCTAACCATCATGAAAATCATGAAAAATTGAATTTTTTATTTTCTCGAAAATCCATGATGTAGCTAACCATCATGAAAATCATGAAAAATTGAATTTTTTATTTTCTCGAAAATCCATGATGTAATCTCAGAAAATCCATGATGTAGCTAACCATCATGAAAATCATGAAAAATTGAAATTTTTTATTTTCTCGAAAATCCATGATGTAATCTCAGAAAATCCATGATGTAGCTAACCATCATGAAAATCATGAAAAATTGAAATTTTTTATTTTCTCGAAAATCCATGATTTTTATCTCAGGGTGCAAGATTCGGCACCTGACGGAATGGGTAGAGCCATTCATCTAGTGAATTAGAACTATAATAATTATCGCAAATTGTATTGCAAAAAATTAAATATTATATGCATATGTTTTAATAGCCTAGATTTCGTACTTCTTTGATTTAATAGAATTTCTAAAATATTGATCTATATTTTTCTTTCAATAAATACCTTTAATACTAATTTTACTTGCGCAAGTATTACTCTTATTAATTTCTCAATTTATAATAAAACCCTTTCGGCGAGCTAGCTTTGATCATCAGATTAATTCGAAGCACTAGGGCGCCCATCACTAATTCAAATTTAATCACTCACGTGTCGAAAATCTTCTTGTAAGCCGCCGATGTCGATCCAACTCCATGTGGTCCGGGAATATGGTAGCCGGAATCGTCTCCTCCAAGGGGTTATAAATTTAATTAAAATGAAAAATGACTTCTGCTTCACAATAGCATCACGAAGTCTTTTAAGAAATTTAATAATTTACTTTAACTTTAACTTTTACAAAATCATTAGTAAGGTACTTCGCTCTAAAATATTTGGGGTCCTCTTATGGTGGCATTTGGCTGGCGAGTGCTGGTTCTTCCTTCTCAAGTTTTACAGATCCTCTTTCCGACTTTCAAATTAGCATAAAATTTAAATATCTTAGTCCTCCGCCATTTAGGTTCAAATAGATCTTACAAAAAATACCAAAATATTGCTTAGATTATATGATTAATAATTTCTTTGCATTCGAGCCATATCGATAACATAGATTACACAATTTTAACACAAATCTAGTACATTTATATAAATATATAGAATATTTTTGAACTGGCCTACAGTTGCCGCCTATTAACTGCCGTTTTACTATTGGTGCATGCAAATTTTATTCGGTATTCATGCGCCTGGTAACTCTTATTTCCTGAATACATTAATTATTTTTATTTGGTTTTTTATTTATGCTCTTTGCATGCTAGTTAATATTCTATACATTAATATTATTCCATGCTACCTAATAATTAGCCACGTGGACGGGTGTTTTTTCATATTGCACACCATCTGATTGCAATAAAGCTCTGCCAAGGGTTTTGGTCAGATTCTACGTTCCTCGGTTTGATCGATCTCTAGTCACCGATCCGTGAATACATGTACATAACCTCAATCTTCAAATATTTTATATAATAATCTATTTATGAGCAATAAACTTCCTTCAAATCCTTTTTAGGTTCTTGTACCATTTAGCCAGAACAAGCTGATGCTATCTAATCTTAGTTATTATCTATTTGGCGATATTAGCCAGTTACTTTATTTCAGACCTATTACTGTTTCTGTTAGGGCTTTTTATCTACCCAGATTTAATATGTTACACGCGCCCCTGGGTTTGAATTCAAAATATTTGAGAATCACAATGTTTTTAATGAAAACCCACCCTTCAATACATCGATATACACTATACTTTATTTATAAATTATACTCTCATACTTCTATCACAGTTCGCAGACATATTTGCTGCATCTCCTTTATACCTTTATCAAATACAATAACAAATTCTCCTCCTCAACACACATAAAATATCATAAATATAAACTTCTAAACGTACTCCTCCTGACAACACTTAACATATAGTAATTTTTAAATTCGCCGCTTGCAGGGCCGCCAACCTAACTACACACATTTCATAATTCTCACAAATGATTCCTTTTAGACAATAATTTCGATTCACAAACTTCTGGGCTTATATCTTATAGTATTTCTTAGGTCTTAATATAAATAATTTTCTATACATCAGGTACAATACTTTTCTTTTGCTAATGGCTCTTTGGTTTTGGTAGCTGGTATTCACTTTAAGTCTTTTTCAGGTAACAAACGTGGCATAATTAAAAGTAATAAATATAAAACATATAAATAAATATATCGACATTAATAAATATAATAAATAACAATAATAAATAACTTTTGGGTACAGTATTTCTTTTTATAAACATATGTTCAACAGACATCACATATTTGATTTAGGTGGCTTTGCTCAGCTGGTCGCTGTTCTACATTTCATAGTGCTACATGTTACATCAGAATTTGCTGTCGACTTTCATAACTAACCTAACTGCTCAATTTTTTCTCTTAAAAGGTAATTAACAAATTTTAATTTTATTATCCCCGCTTGTGTCCTTTTTTATCTGATGTATATAATTTAATTACATATTTAAAATTGTTCTTTTCCTTATTGCAGGCTTCTAACGGCTGGAAGGAATTAAAACATTGGATTGTTGCCACGAGGTCCTATACCAATATTAAATTTATTAAGGAAGGTTAGTAATCGGTTTGATAATAATGTTTTCCTTGATTTCTTATCATATTTATTTCAAATTCTGTGATGTGTTTGTAGAAATTCGTGGCTTTCCCGTATCTTTTGGTTTCTGCTTGTTTTTTGTTTTTGCTGTGCTGCTAGGTTATCTGCTGTTGATTTGTGAGGCTGTCCTATTGATAATTTTTTCATCATAATTTAAAGCCCTGGTATCTCGTGTATTCTTTGCAAATAACTACTGTTCATTTAATAATTTTTTCTGTTTTAAAATTTCTTTTAATCTGTTCTTTTCGATTCGTCCTGCCTCTTAA
>NW_024091341.1:0-19763 GCF_014356525.2 Nilaparvata lugens | reverse complement strand
TTTAGCAGTGGCTCTTCGGTGGCGGTTGCTCTTTCAGCGGGGAACAGGATACTTAGTAAGATTGATGCTTGCGGCGTGTTTTTGGTGTTGGTTTATCTGGTATTGGCTTTTGGTTCTTCAATAATATTTTCCGGTAAATCATTTCTAAAGGTGGTGTATGATGTAGTTTAGCAACATTGATGTTGCTATCCTTGTCATTATTCGACAAAGCAGATAGCGCTATCCTTTTCTAGCTCCACAACATTATCAGTGTGCGCCAGCCTGAGAATTGCTACAGTGAGGTTAAGGATCATTATAATGACAGTATTTCATCAACATTGGTTTGCCTCATTGTCTATTATTCGACAAAGCAGATAGCGTTAACCTTTCTAGCTCCACACATTATCAGTATGCAGCCCGCCTGAGAATTGCTACAGTGGGGTTAAGGATCATTATAATGACAGTATTTCATCAACATTGATGTTGCTATCCTTGTCTATTATTCGACAAAGCAGATAGCGTTAACCTTTTCTAGCTCCACAACATTATCAGTATGCAGCCCGCCTGAGAATTGCTACAGTGGGGTTAAGGATCATTATAATGACAGTATTAAAGTAACATTGATGTTGCTATCCTTGTCTATTATTCGACAAAGCAGATAGCGCTATCCTTTTCTAGTTCCACAACATTATCAGTGTGCAGCCAGCCTGAGAATTGCTACAGTGAGGTTAAGGATCATTATAATGACAGTAGTTTAGCAACATTGATGTTGCTATCCTTGTCTATTATTCGACAAAGCAGATAGCGCTAACCTTTTCTAGCTCCACAACATTATCAGTATGCAGCCAACCTGAGAATTGCTACAGTGAGGTTAAGGATCATTATAATGACAGTATTTAATTAACATTGATGTTGCTATCCTTGTCTATTATTCGACAAAGCAGATAGCGCTATCCTTTTCTAGCTCCACAACATTATCAGTATGCAGCCCGCCTGGAATTGCTACAGTGGGGTTAAGGATCATTATAATGACAGTATTAAGTAACATTGATGTTGCTATCCTTGTCTATTATTCGACAAAGCAGATAGCGCTATCCTTTTCTAGTTCCACAACATTATCAGTGTGCAGCCAGCCTGAGAATTGCTACAGTGAGGTTAAGGATCATTATAATGACAGTAGTTTATCAACATTGATGTTGCTATCCGTGTCTTATTCGACAAGCAGATAGCGCTAACCTTTTCTAGCTCCACAACATTATCAGTATGCAGCCAGCCTGAGAATTGCTACAGTGAGGTTAAGGATCATTATAATGACAGTATTTTATTAACATTGATGTTGCTATCCTTGTCTATTATTCGACAAAGCAGATAGCGCTATCCTTTTCTAGCTCCACAACATTATCAGTATGCAGCCAGCCTGAGAATTGCTACAGTGAGGTTAAGGATCATTATAATGACAGTATTTTATTAACATTGATGTTGCTATCCTTGTCTATCATTCGACAAAGCAGATAGGGCTATCCTTTTCTAGTTCCTCACTGTTGCTAGATTCCCATAAATGTAGAAATATAATTAATTAACAAAATATTTGATCTAAATACTGAAAATGTATTATTAACTAATTAAAAATTATATTTTCTTGGCGAATAAAATATAATTTATATTTAAAAACATGAATGAACATTTAATATTACATCAGATAGACCGGTATCAGCTACTTTCTACAGAAGGCAGTGGCAAGGCAGATCATCGGCAACCCTGTTCTCCTATCTTTCTGCTTTCTCCACTGCCATTATAAAGTGGACCTCACTATAGAAAGGATTTTCATGGACATGAGTGTATAATTGACCGAGCGAAGTGAGGTCTAAGATTCAAGTCGACGGTTTGGCATTACTCTTAATGTTTATATGTTGCGCATTTACGGCGAACTGCACTAATAGATTTTCATGAAATTTGACAGGTATGTTCCTTTTTTAATTGCGCGTCGACGTATATACAAGGTTTTTGGAAATTTTGCATTTCAAGGAAAATATAAAAGGAAAAAGGAGCCTCCTTCATACGCCAATACTAGAGTAAAAATCAGACTATAGAATATTCATCATAGATCAGCTGACAAGTGATTACACAGATGTGTGGAGAAGCCAGTCTATTACTGTATTTCCATAAGGTCATAGTTTCAATCAGGTACTTGTGCTGAGAATACTGCGTGAGGTCTACTGTTCACAGAACTACTAGTATAAAAGGAAAAAGGAGCCTCCTTCATACGCCAATATTAGAGTAAAAGTCAGACTATAGAATTATTCATCATAGATCAGCTGACAAGTGATTACACAGATGTGTGGAGAAGCCAGTCTATTACTGTATTTCCAAGGTCTATAGTTTCAATAAGGTAAGATGTTCTCCCATTGTTGGAGGTCTTTCTCACTCAAAAGTCCTGAAAAAAGAAAATTCCAACCTCAAGAAGGAAATACGGACGAAAAACGAATTACAAAAAGTGAATATTGTAGAGTACATAGAATAGAATATTATAGAAGGAAATGAAACAAAGTTGAAAATTTTAGAAGAAAAAACCAATATTATTCATCTATTTCACTATCCATGACAAACTGCTAGTTGATAATTCTAAATCCTATACTATTAAACGAGCAATTTCTGTTTAGGCTATATGATTAGATGTTTTTATGTTTATATATATATCTGTATGTGACCGGATCTCGAAAACGGCTCTAACGATTCTCACGAAATTTAGAACAAAGTAGTTTTATATGAAAATTCGATTGCACTAGGTTTCAACCCTGGGATAACTCGCTGAAGGACATTAAAAGGATAAATAAGCCCTTGGAAAAACAGCTGGAAATTTTGTCGTCTGTCGATACCGTATGGAGTGAGTGAACGAGTGCATGTGTGAGATCATTCAGCTGATCTCACGAGAAGAAAAATTCAGCAAGAGAAACTTATTTCGTTTATTTCTATTTTTTTTAGAAAACATGTTTACTTCAGAAAGTCCAAAATAGTAACTAAATGCTGTTATTGTAGAATAGTACATATTATATTAACAAATATTGTAGCAAACTTAGTATATCATACTAAATGAATTCATAGTATATCTATTTGTAATTGATGATGTGTTTGTTTTTGAAGTGTGAATAAATTGTTATTTTGATGAGTGATTGTAGCTTAACCTAGATTTTGGACTGTAGTATCCTATTATATTAAGCGAGCAATTTCTGTATTTTTATAACTGGTTATTTATATTTATGCATATCTGGATATTTATGTTCAACGGATCTAGAAAACGGCTCTAACGATTTCCACAAAATTTGGAACATAGTAGGTTCATGATATAAAAATTCGATTGCACTAGGTTTCATCCTTGGGAAAACTCGCTGAACGACATTAAAAGGATAATTTATCCTTGGCTAAAACAGCTGTGGATAGTAAAAAAGTGAGTGAGCGAGTGAGTATGTGAAAAATCAAAATATCGCATCCCCGAAATTCATAAGATGACATATAGCCAGCTGTGAAATATAAATACGATCATTTTAGAGAATTATTGTGTTCTGTTTATCAATAAATAAAAATAACGAGCAAAGTTCGGTGCCCCGATATTAAATAATTATTCAAAACAAATAAATAATTCGAATACATTTTCACTGTTGATTTTTTCTCAGCCGTTCAAAGTTTTACATACTAAAAACGAATTGGAATTACAAAAAGTGTCATTCATTTCAATTATGCTACTTGAAAGTTCAGTTACATAGAATGACTTTAGTCAACCTCACGAAAATAGTCCGATGAAAATTGGAACATATGAGTCTCAACTGCCGGCCGGGTTGGTCTAATGGTAAGGTAAGGAGTGTCTCCTAGCATCGCCTGGTTCGTGGGTTCGAATCACGCCGATGGCATGGACGTTTGATCATCTCAACGATTCACCCTATAGTGAGGTCCACGTTATAATGGCAGTGGAGAAGGATAGGAGAACAACGTTGCAGATCCTCAGTCTTGTCAATGCCTTCTATAGACGGTAGCTGATACAGGTTTATTGGAGTAATATTAACTGTTCATCCTCGTTTAAAATAATCAATTATATTTTATTAAGCAATAATTATATTAATTTCATAATGAATTTACATACTTAATTAACATGAAATATTTTGTTAATTAATCATACATTGTTAAAAGATGATCTGGCAACAAAGCAAAGCGAGTAAGAGATAGTGCTATTTGTTGAATGATAGACAAGGATAGCAATACCCTTGCTAATAAACACTGTGTCACCTGGTCATATGGGACATATATATGAATCATATATTATCTCATATTGATCAGGGTTTAGAGTTTTTAAATTAAAAGTTCAATGAACAGTATTTTGTCTTTGAACAATCTTTTGTCATCGACAGAAAGATTGTTTATTTATTTGTTGTCAATATTGACGTTAGATTTTCTCTGTTTTTAATAACAAACGTGTGCGACAGATGTAGTTGAGATGGCTTTCATGTTTGGCATTGACTGAGTTATATTTATACCCCAAAATTTAGCTTTTGGAGCAGAGAGAGTTCGTTCGTTAGGCTAATAGTAAAGTCCGGCTGATCTGGTGAAAAGGATAGATTTTGCTCCTGTTTTATAATAGTTTTCCTGTCGCAGTTCGGGCAGTTTAAAGAGAATTGTATTATTGAATAAGACGGGATCTGAACCCATTTCACTAGATCAGTTATTACTTTCCTTGCCCTATTACCATAGGTAAGGAAAGTATTGCTTTCCAAAAAAAATTAAGGTACCCTAATTTCATGTTTCTAAACGTTCCAAGGTCCCCTGAGTCCAAAACATGATTTTTGGGTGTGTGTGTGTGTGTGTGTGTGTGTGTGGTGTGTTGTGTGTGTGTGTTGTGTGTGTGTGGTGTGTGTGTGTGTATGTGTGTATGTCTGTGGACACGATAACTCCATTCCTAATTAGCCGATTGACTTGAAATTTTAAACTTAAGGTCCTTATACCATGAGGATCCGACAATAAGAAATTCAATAAAATTCAATTCAAAATGGCGGATAATGGCTAAAAACCATGTTTTTCACGGTTTTCTCGAAAACGGCTCTAACTATTTTCTTGAAATTTATACCCTTGATAGCTATTTATAAGCCCTATCATCTGACATGAGTCTCAATTTTGGGAAAATTGCAGGAGCTCCGTAATATTCCTGAGAAGAAAGAATTTGTTAAATTTCTATCACGATTTTCTCAAAAATGACTTGACCGATTTTTTCAAATTCATACCCTGTATAGTTTATATATCAGCTCTGTTAACTAGCATGAGTCTCCTCCCTGAGAAATTAAGAGGGGGTCCACAGGGGATCCACCCCATCCTTGAGAAATTTACTTTGTAACCTCCTTCTCGTGCGTGAGGTAAGTAGGTTTATTCAAAAGAACACATGTCGATATTTTATTTGTAGAACAGCTGTTTTGACAACTTTTAAAAAAAATCATCAAATTTCATAATAATCAAACAAAGAAAAATGTACTCTGAACACAACAACAATAGTATAAACGTAGTTTTAATTATTTAGCCGCCAATCGGCATAATGTTATTCCCCTAAATAATTATCCTCGTTAATGAGGCTTATAGATCAATGAGCAAGGAAAGTTGTGTGAGTGTACCACACCAGATTTTTTTGATTTTTAAATAATAATTAACGTCGCTTTTCAACCAGTGAATGTCAAAGGGGGAAGCCATCTTCAAAAGGTAGGTGTTATCCTTTTTGAGTTTTCTTTTTATATTTTTCATTCCCCACCATTACAACTGTCATTATAACGTGGACCTCACTATATAACTTCTCATTACAAGCAAAAAGCTCATTTGAATATCATCCGAAATAAAAAAATCATTGTAATTATACAAAAAGTGTAGCCAGAATGGACTAGTTCTCTCATGCGTACTGACCTGTAGTCTCTCCCTGTGTAATGGTGGCATGCTTGGCAAGATGGCCGAGTAGTAGTGACGTCTCTTTGACAGTCCTCCACGAACACAGCAGAACTACTTGAGCCGTCTCCTTTATGGGGTCCTCTGCGGCACCCAACGACAACGTAGACAGTAGTTCAACTATAAAAAGATGCACAACATATCAAGTTATAATTTATAAATATATATTATAGTTTGAAACATGATTTCCAATTACATCTTAGGCAGTCATGAAGATCCACTTGATCACATGAAAATTGAAGAATATATATAATTGCATATGCATTCATAGGCCAGGTTGAAAATAGTTTTGTGCAACTAGTGCGCAAGTGACAGTTTGCTGCACCGAAAGAAACGTTTACGCACGAGCTGTAGGCGAGGGCGGAATGGTTTCTTGAGTGCAGCAGAGGAACTTTGCGCACGTATTTTACATTACATTTTTCCTACAGTTACCATTGAATATGAAAAGTGGGTAATTATGGGTAAAATTGCCTGAAATCCATCAAATAACTTAGTAGTTTGAATGGCGAGGCGGCTGTGTGGTGTGTGCTGTGGTGGCACTGTGCTGTTGCTGTCCTCGTTATAATATATAATAGTAATAATTAGCGCGTTGTGCTTGGTTGCACCTCTGCTCACTATAGCAGCACAGCAGTCACTGTTACCAACTTCATTTTGATTTTGCTGCACTGTTGCTCCATATAACCTACTAAGTATTTTGCGTTGCCATGTTGCAAATCTGGAGTGCAGAAAAATTTTTCCGCACTAGAGCGGAAAGTGATTCTTTGCGTTCTGTAATCAGTGCAGCAATGGCCACTTTTCAACGTAACTGTAGGAAAAATAATTTTACACTTAATATGTTAAATACTAATAGAATCCAGTAAGTTCTGGAGCTACTAACACGCCTTTTCTCCATCATCATGAACTTGCGTCAGCCCTCCATGATAGGAGTGTTGTGGACACTCAGATATTAGGTGATTCATTGATTGAATTTGTCCACATTGGCACAGAGGATCAGATATGTATGTATCCCCATGCTATTCCCAAAATTGAAGAAGAAAAATTGAGTATTCCAAAGTGCTTCCATTAAGTTCGAGGGCGTTTACATTAGTCAAGTTTACTTGAATTCATGTTTTGTGTAAATTATTGTATTTTGCAAACTTGATGTCAAGTTTAAAAAACAGAAACTTGAATCCAGTATACCAATGTGGACCCTTCTTCAAGTTTTGTTGATTAATGTAGATGATGAACATGTCTGACTTTTTGATTCATCTTGAATTTATAATCTACAACCTACAAATAAGAAAATGAGATAAAAACTGTTGTCAGTCAATTTAAAATGTATAAATACAACTAAATAGAAAAGTTAGATACAATAAAAGTACGAAAAGTAAGATGTAAAATCGAGTGTGAATAATAGTATCTTAAGTCACAAGGACGGGAAGGGCCGTTTTGCAGGCGAGAATGATGTTTCTAGTCGAGGCGTTAGCCAAAAGACATTCACGTCCAAGTAACTTACACTATTCTTTGTCATAATAATCTAGAAAACAATAATTGAGAAACAGAAAACATTACCTGATTGTGCTGACATTACTACATGCATTCTATAAACATAACCTAGTTTACAAATCTCGAATCAGGAATTTTGTGGAAGTTGACAAAACTTCCACCTGGAGCGTGAAGGTGGTTTTTTGTAGCAGTTTTGCTGTTCCTATTTCGGAACTAGGAAGCATACTCTACTGTAAAGAAAATTTATGGTTTCATTACAGTAGAGTATGCTGTAATGAGAATCATATGTTTATTTGTTATGCAAACAGCTGTTTACCAGATTGATTTCATGCATGGAAAACAGCTGAAATTGAATGACTATGACAAAAAATATGTTTACCGTAATCGTCTTCAGTAGGTATGAGTCCCTCGGGTGATTCACTGTTGACAACACTAGCAACGGCAGCGCTGCATTCATAGCACAAGGTCAGCAGCCGACCAATCACAGCTCTCCATTCCTCACTTTCACTCAGACAACTGACAGACATACAAAATATATATTTATCTCTTTTGACTTGAAAATGGCATCAATGTCCGAAACATGTTGTGATTAAATATTTCAAAAAAGGTACTAAGATTTTTATTTTTCTTTCTATTTTTAAAAAATATTATATACTACTAGGTAACCCATGCTCTGCAAGGGTCTGTTTAAGGCACAAATATATTGAATTTGGACAAAATGAAAACTTTGAAGTAGAGCATAGAATAAATTGTGGATGGATCAACTGGAGAAAAATGAGTGGTGTTCTTTGTGATAAGAGAGTGAATTGTCAAATGAAGGGAAAAGTGTATAGATCAGTTGTGAGGCCAGCTATGCTGTATGGAACAGAAACATGGCACATTTCAAAGAAACAGGAACGAAAGATGGAAGTGACTGAGATGAGAATGTTAAGATGGATGTGTGGGGTTACAAGAAGAGATAAAATAAGAAATGAATTGATCAGAGGCACTGTAAAAAGTTGGAAAACTGGGAAAGAAAATGCAGGAGACAAGGATGAGGTGGTTTTGGGCATGTGCAGCGACGGGAGGAGGATTATGTTGGACGAAGAGTGCAGGATTTGGTTTTGGATGGTGAGAGAGGACGAGGTAGACCTAGGATGAGGTGGGGAGATAGAATAGCGGCTGACTTGCGGGAGAGTGGCTGGAGGAGAGAGGAAGCATTGGATAGGGCTTGGTGGAGAGGCAGACTAAGAGAAAGGGAATGCCGACACCATTTAAATGGGATAAGGCACAGCCAAAGAAGAAGAAGAGGACAAAATGAAAACTTGTTGAACTTATTTATTTAAAGCATGACAATTTCCACTAAGTCTAACAAGACCAGTCTGACAAGAATAGTACAAAAACAAAAAATAGCATCACTTTTTGTGTAGTTGAGAAGTGATATTGTGTTAATTATTATATTGAATGAAAAAGACTAAGAAATTGTCAAAAAACACTGATTTATTGATAATTAGAAAGACCGGTTTCGGTTATTACACCATTGTCAATCTCTGATAAACAGAGATTCTCTGATAATCTATCTCTGATAATCTAATCAGAATCTCTGATAGTTTATCAGAGATTGACAATGGTGTAATAACCGAAACCGGTCTTTCTAATTATCAATAAATCAGTGGATTTTGACAATTTCTTAGTCTTTTTCATTCAAAAAAAAAAAGCATGAATAAACATAATGTAGAACTAAGATTATAATATATAACAAAAGTAAAAATGTAGATTACACTAAAAACAATATGGAAAGATACTTATAGAGAAAAATAAAAGAATGCAGTTAGTTCGTGATCCTTATGCAAAAATCATTATCTATTATTACTATTCACCGAAAATCCCAATTAAATGCTGTAATTCACCCCGAAGACTTCTGCTACTGCAAATATTGACAACAGTGTAAACAGCTAGATGTAAATTCGATGAGCGCTACTATTCAAAAATTATTTATCAGCCTGTGTAAGAGTAATCATTATCTACATTTCTTAAGTATGTCGTTTTAAAAAGAAAAACAACTCCTCCTTGTTTCCAGCCATAGTTAATATCCAGAACCAAGAGCTAGGTGCGAGAATCTATATGCAAAATTTTGTAGGTGATCAATTGAGTAGTTGAGACGTGATTGGCGTCATTCGTGAATTTCCTATCCCCTACGTGGTTAAGCCAATTATCTCCTTATATATTATAGACTAGCAGGTAACCCGTGCTTCGCAAAGGTCCAATTAAAAACTTGACGTGCTGAAATCTTGAGGAACTGATAATAGGCCTATAACCATCCTCGGTAAATTGAGAATATATATGCAAAATTTCAAGTTGATCAGTTGAGTAGTTGAGACGTGATGATGCGTCATTCATGAATTTCCTATCCCGTTCGTTTATAAGCCAATTCTTTCCTTTATTACAGATATAGATAATTATAGATAACAGCGAAATGGCACTGACTCACACATCAAGAGAACTAAAAATATAATCGACCAGATACATTCAAATTTGTTAGATATGTTCACTTGGCACTCTAGAGCCTCACTAAGATAGGATTTTATAAAACTTTCAAAAATACTCCAGAAATCGGCGAGTTTTAACCTTTTTCCTGCGTTTCCACAACTTTTAAGAACATATGGACAGAAAATGTTGGAATTCATTACGAAAGTTCATCTAAGGAATAAAACTGTTGAATTGAAAGGGCTTTAGAATAACGCTAAAGATACCCCCAAAATCCAAAGATACCCTCAGGGATCAGTCCTTGGTCCTTTGCTTTTCCTCTATATATTAATGACTTGCCACCACACCTTGAGCCAGCACACTGTGTTTATACGCTGATGATGTAAGTATTTTATTGAAAAGTAACAGTCAGAATGATATGGAATCTGAAAGTAGAAGAGCTCTTCAGAAACTAGAAGAATGGCTGGCCTCAAATATGTTGGTACTAAATTACAATAAGACTATGCAGATTCCATTCAGAACGGCTCGGGAAGCAGTATTGGATACGAGAGATGGAACATAGTTCAGCAAACGAGGCAAAGGTACTTGGAGTAGTGCTGGACTCTGAACTCTCCTGGCGACCTCATTTAGACCAACTAAAAAGCAAACTAAACTCAGCAGTATTTGTTCTTAGAACCGTGAAGGAATGCTGGATGCAGGAACGCTTAGAAGTGTTTATTTTGCTGTGTTCCATTCTCTTCTTTCATACGGTGTTATATTTGGGGGCAATTCAACTCATGCAATACATATATTTAGGATTCAAATGTGGGCAGTTAGAGTGATGGTGGGTGAATCTATTAGAGCAAGTTGTAGAGATTATTCAAAGAGTTAAAGATTCTCCCACTACCAGGTGTATATATTTGGAGGCTCTTTGTTTTATTGATAGGAATAAAGATAGGTTAAATACAGAAGAGTTGTTCCACTCATACAATACCAGATATAGACAAAACCTCAGAGACGACATTCATCAAACTGGTATGTATGAGAGGGGGGTGAAGAGTGCGGGAATTCGGCTTTATAATTCATTGCCAACACGCATAAAGGCTCTTACAGGTGGAAAGTTCAGAATTAAGGTGAGGGAGGAGTTGTTGCATGTTTGTCCTTATTCCAGTGAGGAATTCTTTTTGCATTATGGAATGCAAAGATTGACGACTTAGATTATAATTGACAAAACCTTATACCCCTTTCATAGGTGGTCAGTGGGATGAAAAATGAAATGGAATGAAATGAAATCAGAGTTTCCTCAACTTTTTCGAGAACAAAGAAACGTGAATTATTCAAATTAGGTAGAAAACTTCAGCTGAGATGTACACGTGTTGTATCAGATATGCTTTGAAATTAAGTAAATGAAAATCTCACATACAGCGGTTTTCAGCGATTCCAGCATTTTTCTGCGTTTTCTCAGCTTTTTCTTAAACTAATTGACAGAATATGTTCAAATTTGGTATACAGTTTCAGTTAAGGTGTACAAATGTTTTGACTACAGTGCTTTGAAATTAAGCAAAACATAAGTCTGAAATCGGCGTTTTAACAGTGTTCTCTTCAGTTCATCATTACGTTTTTCTAGATTCCTCAAGTAAAAATATGAATATAAAATATGAATTGTTACCTCAAGTCAAGTTGTTCAAGAATGTGACGAATAAGAAAGAGATGTCCATAGAGAGGACCAGAGAGCGCTGCTTTCACAATATCCTTCTTGGCCACAATCAGTTCATCACTGAGTTTATCCATTATTGAACTGATAGTACAGTATTCACTGCCCAGTACACTGTAAAAAGAATACAATGCTTCAGTAATGGAAAACATGCGAGGAGAATTTTGAGATCCTATAGAAAGATTTGCGTGAGGTCTTAAAGTGAACAAGAAAAAGAGTACCTAGTTTTATTTATAAGCAATTCCTTATAACGAGGTCAGCTAAGCACGCCTAGGAACCAATAAGAACGGTTTAGAAGCAGTTTCAACAATTCTGATTGATTACCAATAAACAAAAATCCTAATTTAATACTGTAAATCATACCGAAGACTTCTGCTTCTGCAAAAGAGTACCCTAACCTAACCTAACCTAACCTATTTCCATCTGAATCCTGGTTGCCTGGTTGGTTGTTCACAAGCGTGCTTGGCTAAGAACGATCTGAGGTATCGTTTACAAATACTGCCTCAAGTGTAAGTAATACAAATAATTGTCGACTCTATCTGATAGGAATGCTTATAGTTCAAAGTGAATCGAAGTTTAGTCAATTCTAATCTTATGACTAAAACATCAATTGAAAAGCCCCATATAAAAAATATTTATTTGTTATGTTAATTTCTTGAGATACTGAAACATTATTGTCTGTCAAAAACACACAGATTTTGTCAATACCGAATTATTTATGTACCGTATATTAATTTAATTGTGGAAGGGCTAAACAATATAAATACAGAGGGGTCCAAAACCAAAAAATGTATAGACACTTTGACAGTGAATATCTTGGTACCAGTAACGCATTGCCATTTTAGACCGTCGTACGTAGCTTCAGCGACGTCTTTTGAAATACGTATCTCCTAATGTTAATCAATCTGTCAATTTAAAACAGGCTGACGCTACATAATATACGCGTCATAAATGCTACGGTTTCCAATGTAACCGTCACTCCGTATCTCGAGCAGTGAATGCGTTTTGAGCTGAACAATGCTACTCAAATCAAATCAATTTATTGCCACAGCAAACACTTAACAATATTTGTATCGGCCACGTCAATATTACAAACTATATTAGAGTTCATACATCACATAAGCAATTGCCTAAAAATCTAGATAGACTCCATGTTAACATTGAAATATTCATCTACACTATAAAAGCAATTTTGTATAAAAAAATCTAAATTCTTTGTTTAAAATCCCTGAGCGTCATACCTCGTATATTTGGTGGTGATAACCTTGATAAACTTGATTGAAAAGGCTTAAAACTCATATGGCTGGATTTGTAAGAGAAGAACTCATTCCTTAGATTCGATTTATTCCTTGTGTTATAAAAATGAATGCAGTCATGAGTTGAGAATAAATGTAGGTTTGACTTAACAAAAAGCAGACAATTAAACATCAAAATACAAGGTAAGCTCATGACTCCCAATCTAATGAAAAACGGTACATCAGATTGACCACAACTCAAAATTGATCAAATACAAAATAATGGAAAAAACTTTTATACTGTCCATAGCTTGCGCTGGGCTACGTGCTACATCACCCGAAGACGCTACGGCGGTCTGATACGGCCTTAATGTTTACAACGGTCTGAAACTGTCACACAGTTTGCATGGGGGCTCCTACTCATGCCACACTTCATTTTAACAGAAAATTGGACTACAACACAGGGTAAGATTCATAGTTCTACGTTGTTTTAAGCCCGCCGCAAAGTAGACCCACGCTAATCCACGCCACTCCAACCCACGCCGTGGGATGTTTTGTAAAACATTGCTATCTAATTATTCATAATCAATCAGCTGACAAGTGGATTATTCATTACATGCATTACACAGAATATCGGGGACCGAGCTTCGCTCTGGAGTGTAAAAGCATAGAGAATTTGTAACGAAAGATTGAATTTTATTATTTATTTATTCATTTTTTCAGTCGTACAATTATTTTTACAGTTATATAAGGAGGCACAACAGGCTTATGCCCAAAACTGTCCCTTTCAATTTATACTACAGTCCAAATCAAAATCTAGGTTAAGCTACTATCACTCATCAAAATTTATCACACTTCAAAAAAACAAACACATCATCAATATTACAAATAGATGTACTATGATTCGATAAGAATGATATACTATGTTTGCTACAATATTTGTTAATATACTATGTACTATTCTACACTAACAACATCTAGTTACTGTTTTGGACTTCCTGAAGTACATGTGTTTTCTAAAAAAGAGTTGCTGGATTAATTTTCTCGTGAGATCATCTGAGGAATAGCCCACACATGCACTCGCTCACTCACTTCCATTTCGGTATCGACAGACGACAAAATTTCCAGCTGCTTTTCCAAGGACGAATTTATCCTTTTAACGTCTTTCAGCGAGTTATTCCAGGGTTGAGACCTAGTGCAATTGAATTTTCATATTATGAACCTACTTTGTTCCAAATTTCGTGAGAATCGTTAGAGCGTTTTCGAGATCCTATCACATACAGATATTTAAACATCTAAACAGAATTTGCTCGTTAATAGAATAGGATGTCTGGAGAAGCCTAGCAATGGTTTACTAAACATCCCACGGCGTGAGCTGGAGTGGCATTTACGTTCATTGTCAACTACTGTATATATTTTTTTGGACCCCTCTTCAGTGTTAATTATTTTAAACCCAGTACCTGATAGCCGGTTTGTTGGTGATTGTTAAAATATGTTGTCCAGCTTCTGGGATTTTGACGAGTGTTGCGAGTAGATATGCAGCTGTCACACTGTCAGGCGGGCGGATACCCGAAGCCAGTTCAACGCACTTTTCAAACGTTTCTTTCACGCAATCCTCCTTCTGTCATCGAGCAAGAGAACAAACATATAAGTAAAATAAATTGCAGAAAGTACACAAACAATTCAAAATGAATAAAAGAATGTGTAGTAGAATAGAATAGAATAGAATATCTTTATTAGCCTCAATAGTACATCACAATTTGACATATAGGCCAGTCAACACAATACAAAGCTGAAAAAACAGTAGAAAAACAGTAGCTGAATGCAGTAGAAAGCTGTCTACTTTAGAATAGAGAAAGCTGATGATTGGATAGCTCGGACATTTTTTTCAATATCAACAAGAAATTATATAATAACTTTGTTCAGAAGTGTGTGTAATAGAAAGCTGTCTACTTCAAAATTGATAGAGCTGATGATTGAATAGCTCGGACATTTTTTTCAATATCAACAAGAAATTATATAATAACTTTGTTCAGAAGTGTGTGTAATAGAAAGCTGTCTACTTCAAAATTGATAGAGCTGATGATTGGATAGCTCGGACATTTTTTTTTTCAATATCAACAACAAATTATATAATAACTTTGTTCAGCTTCTTTCTTTCTCAATCTTATTATTCTATCTAATTAATTATTGGATATATTTTTGTACCCCTCTGTAGTGTTAGTTATTTAAACCCAGTACCCGATAGCCGGTTTGTTGGTGATTGTTAAATACATTACATCTGGTTGACAAGAATGACGTCAGACAAGTCAAGGTGCTGAAAAAATGTTAACAAACCAACGATATTTCTTGAAATTTCAGTAAAAATTCAAAACCCAGTAAATAAGTCTCTGACTTTATTGGCAAAGTTGAAATAGTCATTCAGACTATAAAAGCACTCATTCATTAAGAATACTTCCAGTCTATGCTTGAATTTATTCATCTAGACTTGGGACGGAAGTTTGGTAAGAGATAAATCCATGAGATTTAGAGGATAGATTCTTCATGGTATTGTTGATCTAGTAAGACAAAACTATTCTGAAAATATCAATTTTTGAGAAAGTTATTCAATTTACCAAGAATGACCATAAATAACTTTTAGTTGAGTTATTTTCGGTCATTTTTAGTAAATTGATATTGTCAGAAAAGTTTTGTTTTATAAGATCAACAATACCATGAAGAATCTATCCTCTAAATCTCATGGATTTATCTCTTACCGTACTTGAAATTTTCTGTCCCAAAAATTTAAACTTTAGGCGCTCATATCTCAAAGAGTAATAATGATCAGAAACAAAAAGGTTTCCTGAGAAATTTTTTTCATTTCGATAGCTTGATGATATACAAATCGAAAAACTTTGAAAAATATCACCAGTAGAAAGTTTATTTTTAGCCTTTGCACAGCCTTAATGTGAATAAGAACAAATGCAATATGTTTTTTTGAAAATAACCATTTGATATTTCAGCTCATTCTCGTTCTTGAATCAAGTTCAACACTTGGAATGCTTTTGGACAGCAGGCTCATTTCCGTGCCACATATTAGTAAAATCTCAAAAAGTATATTTTTATCACGCACTACAATAAAAATTACTCCACCTGGTACTGGACAAATTTCATACTACTCCCTAATAGATTCGCATTTGGTATACGACATTGAACTCTGTGGTAGCGTCTCTCCTTAATCCTCACAAATCAAATCAAAACGTTTCAATTCATGTTTCATAGAAACTTGACCTAAGTTTACATGGAACTTACATCAAAGTTGAACAAATGTGCCGGCATACTGATTTTCATCATACAAGATCTTCTTCTTCATGTGCCGTCTCCATGGCGGAGGTTGGCTATCATGATGGCAATTCACTCTGCTTACAGCTGACTTGAAAAGTTCCTTTGAGGTGCACTTGAAAGATTAGCGATAGTAATTGAGAAAAAACGCTCTTATCCAGTGTATTATATATATTCATGCTTCCGGTTCATAGTCTGGAGTGAGAACCTCCTAGCTGATTTCTACCTTCAATTTATTCTTCTTACAAAGTTTTTTAATAGTATTTACTCCCAGCGGACTGGATTCTCTTTGTAGGGTTAACTTGGTACCATGTTATACAACACGAGTATCAATATTCATATATATAAACTTACTACCGGTATACAATAGAAATTTTATTATCAGATTTCAGTTACATGACCTTAACACAGCCTAAGGTTAAAATATTTAAATATCTTGGAAGCATTATAGTAGAAGATGGAAAAGATAGACTGAATAAGGCTGTACAAAGGCTAAACAAAACTTTCTACTGATGATATTTTTCAAAGTTTTTCGATTTGTATATCATCAAGCTATCAGAATGAAAAAGTTTTCTCAGGAAAACATTTTTTTCTGATCATTACTTTTTAAGATATGAGCGCCTAAAGTTTAATTTTTGGGACGGAACATTTCAAGTTTGGTAAGAGATAAATCCATGAGATTTAGAGGATAATTCTTCATGGTATTGTTGATCTATAAGCAAAACGTTTCTGAAAATATCAATTTTGAGAAAGTTATTCAATTTACCAAGAATGACCATAAATAACTTTTAGTTGAGTTATTTTCGGTCATTTTTAGTAAATTGAATAACTTCTCAACAATTGATATTGTCGAGAAGTTTTGTTTTACTAGATCAACAATACCATGAAGAATCTATCCTCTAAATCTCATGGATTTATATCTTACCGAACTTGAATTTTCTGTCCCAAAATTTAAACTTTAGGCGTCATATCTCAAAAAGTAATGATCAGAAAAAAATGTTTTTCCTGAGAAAACTTTTTCATTTCGATAGCTTGATGATATACAAATCGAAAAACTTTGAAAAATATTACCAGTAGAAAGTTTACTTTAGCCTTTGCACAGCCTTAATGTGAATAAGAACAAATGAAATATGATTTTTTTGAAAATAGCATTGATATTTCAGCTCATTCTCGTTCTTGAATCAAGTTCAACCCATAGAAATCGAATGTACTGAAAACACTTGGAATGCTTTGGACAGCAGGCTCACTTCCGTGCCACATATCAGTAAAATCTCAAAAGTATATTTTTATCACGAACTACATAAAAATTTCTCCACCTGGTACTGGACATACTTCATACTACTCCCTAATAGATTCGCATTTGGTATACGGCATTGAACTCTGTGGTAGCGTCTCTCCGTAATCCTCACAAATCAAATCAAAACGTTTCAATTCATGTTTCATAGAAACTTTACCTAAGTTTACATAGAACTTACATCAAAGTTGAACAAATGTGCCGGCATACTGATAATCAATTCGCTAGCAAGACATTTATTCTCTTCATAAGTGTCAGTCAGCGATAGAAGCAAAAGTTTAGCATTTTCCACAGTATTGGCAGATTCACGCCAAAGGCTTGTTTTCAGAATCATTTGCAGAATTGATAGCGCTGTACTTCTCCTGTGTAAACTCGCACCTGAAAAATGATAAAAACAACTGAAAATGGAATTCTAGTAGGCTGCCAATAGCTGAATTCATACAAACTCTTATCATAGACATAATATATACTGTAATTATTATGTATATACAGAATATTATACGGATTATATTATAAAAACGGACTAGCAGACTACTCGTGCTTCGCTACGGAACTAAACACTTGTTTAGAAAATACATCTATATATGCAGCCTATATAGATATAAAATACAACAATATATTTTTCTTCAATTTCACTTTCCATCACGAACTGCTTGTTAATGATCACTTTTCAATTCTTTAGTTATGACCTAGCAGTCTGATAATATATTTCCATAATTAGAATAAAACTTTATATAATTCGCTTATCTATTAACAACATAATTTAGAATTATTTTGAAGACTATTCAATCCATTCTGGACTATTTAATTACATACAGTAGGACTATATTTAACTACTAATTGCTCTCTACTCATAGATGAGACTATATTTCAGGACTATATTTAACTACTAATTGATCTCTACTAATAGATGAATTAATGAATAATGATTTTACACACAAAACTTTAGATTCAAGCTAACAAAGACGGAATCAATTATTAAGATTGAATTTGAAGATTAATAGTTTCAGTTATTCTGTATAAGATGATTATCGTCGAACTATAATCTGTTCATTGACAGGCGAGA
The DNA here is from genome assembly GCF_014356525.2 of Nilaparvata lugens. Lineage (NCBI taxonomy): Eukaryota > Metazoa > Arthropoda > Insecta > Hemiptera > Delphacidae > Nilaparvata > Nilaparvata lugens. The sequence goes on along the minus strand of NW_024091341.1, from coordinate 1,254 downwards.
CTAAACATAAAATTTGCGCTTGGGTAAAATAATATAAAAGTAATGACTGCTATTATCATAAATATAAGCAATTAATAGTTTAAATAATTATACAGAATGGTGCAGAGGAAACTCATGTTTTTCAAACCGCTAAGTACTCGGCGATGGGAGGAGATATTAAGGTGCGTACAGACTGTCGCTCTGCTCCGCAACCGAACGTCACTCCAGCAGAGCGATTGATGATCGACCGGCGAGCAACAGTGGTTCGACCGGGGAACGCGAGAAGATCTAACATCTTCCGTAACGTTCATGATGGGTGCGTGGGCGGTGCGACTGTGGTTCGATGGTGGTACGAGGGCGGTACGAGGGCGGTACGAGGGAGGAGCGTGCTCGGTGCGGGTTGGAAGCACGAATATGTGTACGCAGCTTTACACTTGAAAGAATGTTGGCAGCCGGCCCATACTATGACATGTCATTTCAGTCGTTATGGAGCGTGAAACGTACAAGATCGTGTGTTCGCTGACGAGCAGTTTTTCATAAACAATGAATCTGTAGTCACAATGCAACGTCTTTACCGTCAATATTTTAGAGTTGGACGTCGAGGTGCAGTGCCTGATCGTAATACTGTACTCCAATGGGTTACAGCGTTTAGAAGTACTGGGTTCTTTGATGAAAAATATACCACCTGATCTTCCCCGTTCAGTTCGTAATCTGGAAAATGAATAGAGCGTAAGTATAGTCTAGTCCTGAGACCATGTCGCCAAGTCGATCTTCTAGGACTAGTAACAACTGCCGTTCTGACTCGGTCTACATTTTCCGGTGTACGAACTGAATGGGGAAGACCAGGTGGTTTATTTTTCATAAAAGAACCAGTACTTCTAAACGCTGTAACCCATCGGAGTACAGTATTACGATCAGGCACTGCACTTCGACGTCCAACTCTAAAATATTGACGAAAAAGCGTTGCACTGTGACTACAGATTCATTGCTTATGAAAAACTGCTCGACAGCGACCTCACGATCTTGTACGTTCCAACGCTTCATAACGACTGAAATGGCATGTCATAGTATGGGCCGTCTGCCAATATTCTTTCAAGGACAATACCTCCTCGCATCGCCGAGTACTAGCGGTTCGAAAAACATGAGTTTCCTCTGCACCTCTCTGTATAATAAGTATAAGTATAAAAAAATCTGATATGACTTTTGTACACAAGCGCAAACTCTATGTTCTTGTCTCTCTTTTCGTTGAACAGTCTGTAGTTGAGTCTCAGTTTT
>NW_024091340.1:0-22830 GCF_014356525.2 Nilaparvata lugens | reverse complement strand
GAGCATTCCCTCTCTGTTGTTGTTGTTGTAGAATCTTTTTCTGTTTAGGCTGCTTTGCTGCCGGCGACTGCGCAACAGAGGTGGCCTTATCGTTTTCGGATTTCAGCCCTGTGTTTGCTCGTGTAACTGCTGGTGATGGAGACATAACGTTTTACGATTTACCGTGTTTGATAATAGAAAAAACAACAAAGTAACTAGATCAATCGATTCACAAAATACTATTACACTAGTAAGCAAAAATTCAATTCGATCCACTTAAGAAAACCCACGAAAAATTGACAAAAACTGGGAGCTCGATTTATAACACGCTAGCCTGACATTTCTCTTATCTTATCGAAGAAGAAGAAGAAGAAGAAGAAGAAGATGAAGAAGAAGAAGAAGACGACGAAGAAGAAGAAGAAGAAGAAGAAGAAGAAGAAGAAGAAGAAGAAGAAGAAGAAGTAGGAGAAGGAGAAGGAGAAGGAGAAGGAGAAGATGATGAAGAAGAAGAAGTATAAGAAGACGATAGGATGATGAAGATGGCAAAAGAATGAGATAATTTAATAGATGAACGAGATATGAAGGGGAATAAATAGATAGGTGAAGATGAAACAGAGGACGTAGAGGAATGAAGGGTTGAAGGAATTGTTGAATGAAAGACGGATACAACGAAGAAAATGAAAGAGAAGAATAATCAATCAGTAGAAATTTACCTCGAAATTACCTCGGAGAGAAAATGGAGAGAGAATTGGGAAGAGAACAGAGAGGGAAGAAGAAGTAGATACCGTAATAAAACTCCACGTAGAAATCTTACAAAAGTAAGAAAATTGAGATAAAAATGTATTTTAAAGAGAACAGAGCAGAACAAAGTGGAGATAGAATAAGGAACAGGAGAGAATTAGGAAGAGGTAAGAGAGAGGTGGAGAAGAAGAAGAAGTATGGAGATAGAATAAGAAACAGGAAAGAGAATTAGGAAGAGGAAAGAGAGAGGAGAAGAAGAAGAAAGAAGAAGAAGAAGAAGAAGAAGAAGAAGAAGAAGTAGATATCGTAATATAACTCTGCGAAGTCCCATATTGGCGATTTGGGACTTTTCTGGACTTGAAGACAAGCCCTAAAAGGAGCGACCAAAGCAGATAAGCTGTCGGATTGACGTGAATTGAATTCGTACGCAATCAGGGCTGTCTATTCACACTAACCGACACGACTCAGATACGGCACGACACAGACAGGACCCGGTCAAGTTACTTCTGACCACAGAGAATGTAAATTTCTATAAATAGTACAGTGTAATATGTATATATTAATATGTTATTTTGCTTTTGAGAACTTGTATTTGATTTTGTATTGTGTACGTTTTTGTGGAATAAATTTGAATTTGAATTTGAAAGTGTACACGAATTTTCACTAAAATTTCATATTACAGTACTTTGATATTATTACACGACAAATTTTAAAGGTTGGTGATTAGATAGAACTTTATCTGATCCGTTACTATTAAACGAGAAATTACTGTTTATATGTTCAGATATTAATATGTTTGTATTTCACCGGATCTCGGAAACAGCTCTAGCGATTCTCACGAAATTTGGAACAAAGTAAGTTTATGATATAAAAATTCGATTGCACTAGGTCTCATCCTTGGGAAAACTCGCTGAACGACATTAATAGGATAATTCATCCTTGGCTGAAACAGCTGAGACTTTCGTCGTCTGTGGGTAGTAAAAAGTGATCGAGTGATTCTGTGGAAAATCGAAATATCGCATCCCCGAAATTCATAAGCTGACGTATAGCCAGCTGTGAAATATAAACACGATCATTTTAGAGAATTGTATTCTGTTTATCGATAAATAAAAATCTGGTGTGGCGCACTCACACAACTTCCCTTGCCGTTATGAAAATTGATCACCTGACGCTAGTGTTCCCGCGCATCTCAAGTCTACTATTCAAAGATTTGAGCCAGCTGGTGACAGGTCAATAACGCTGGAGACACACGAGGTCTGCTATCTCTTCATAGTGAATCATTCAATAGAATCAACAGTTTGCAATTTGATAATCACATTTTCTCAAATTTCAGCTTATTTTATGTTGTCTTGTCAATGCATAGAAGAATAAATTAATCATATAAATGTGTGGTCATGTAGTGTGGTCCACGTTATAATGGCAGTGGAGAAAGATAGGAGAACAACGTTGCCAAACCTCTGTCTTGTCAATACCTTCTATAGACGGTAGCTGATACAGGTTTAATGATGTAATATTAACTGTTCATTCTCGTTTAAAAATGATCAATTATATTTTATTAAGCAAAAAATTATATTTTTCAATGATTTCATTATGTATTTTCATTATTAAGATAAAATATTTTGTTAAATGATTATTAATTCTACATTGTTTATAGACAATCTGGCAACAGTGCAAAGCGAGAAAGAGATAGCGCTATCCGCTTTGTAGAATGATAGACAAGGATAGAAATACCATTGCAACACTGTCATTATAACGTGCACTTCACTATTAGATCTATGAGGAATGTGTGATTGAGATTGATGAAATTTGAAAGTAAGAGAATGGAAAAATAGTTATACATGATGCAAGTAGGTGAAGCATTAATTATAAGATAATTGACCAAGCGAAGTGAGGTCTAAGATTCAAGTCGACGGTTTGGCATTTCTCTTAATGTTTGGATGTTTAAATGTTTATATGTTGCGCATTTACGGCGAAACGCGGTAATAAATTTGACAGGTATGTTCCTTTTTAAATTGCGCGTCGACGTATATACAAGGTTTTGGAAATTTTTCATTTCAAGGATAATATAAAAGGAAAAAGGAGCCTCCTTCATACGCCAATATTAGAGTAAAAATCAGACTATAGAATTATTCATCATTAATCAGCTGACAAGTGATTACACAGATGTGTGGAGAAGCCAGTCTATTGTTTCATTTCCATAAGGTCTGTAGTTTCAATCAGGAACTTGTGGATGAGAATACTGCGTGAGGTCTACTGTTCACAGAACTACTACTTATTCTATGATGCATAGGAGAGTATGATATATCAATGAATTTCTGAAGTAAGAAACTAAAAAACAATGAGAAAGAAACCCTAAGTTATCTATTCAATCCATAACAAAGTGTATGATTTGAATTATACTGAACCCCCACCCTATAATCTATATATATAAAAGCGAAATGGCACTCACTCACTGACTGACTCACTCACTCACTCACTCACTCACTCACTCACTCACTCGCATAACTAAAAATCTACCGGACCAAAAACGTTCAAATTTGGTAGGTATGTTCAGTTGGCCCTTTAGAGGCGCACTAAGAAATCTTTTGGCAATATTTTAACTCTAAGGGTTGTTTTAAGGGTTTAAAGTTCGTCTTTTAGCATGTATATTCTTCTTCTCCCAATCTCTTAATTATAATTGAAATTTCCCTATCATATGTTACTATAGAACTATAATCTAGATAGAGTACCTCTTCGAAACAGTTGTTAACTGGCAACTAAATTAATAATTTTGTCAGGTTGGCATTAAGTTGAGTTGACTTTGTTAGGTTGGCACCAAGTTGAAGATTTAAATGCATTTATCGCGGAAAAATTGATTGGGCACTGCTACTTCAATCCTGGGAATATTATATTTCTAGCCGTCAGGCTGGCTTCGCTCGCCATATCTGTTTAGCCAGACGTTTAGCCAGACGTTTAGTCTGGACCCCCGACTGGATTGTCCTAACATATGATAAAAATGCTCAAATGAAAAATGCAGGCGAGCGAAGCGAGCCTGCTGATCTCACTCTTGGACGATCCAGTCGGGGGTCCAGGGGGCGGAGCCCCCTGGCTAGACGATATGGCGAGCGAAGCGAGCCTGACGGCTAGTCCATAATATAATGATATAATGTTGAACACTCTTCACTCACCTACTTGATCTACTATCTCTCTCCTTACTTGATCATCTCTTTATTTCCTTCATCTCTCATTCTAAAAGACAGAAACAAAATAATAGCATCTGCAGTGCGATAGCAGGAGTGTAATTTCATCCATATTTTCGTTTCAGATGAGAATTTCAGTTTCACTTGATAAAGAACTGAGCAAGATGAGGTGATTCCTCACTCAAAGTAGAGCCTAATTTCGACCTCTCAAAGCAATCTTCTTCTCTTCTTCTTCTCTATCTTCTTCTTCTTTCTCTTCTTCTTCTTCTTCTCTTCTTCTTCTTCTTCTCTTTCTTCAAGTTCTCCTCATCTCTTCTTCTAATTCTTCTTCTACTCCTCTTGGCTTATTCTTCTTTTCTTCTTATAACCTTCTTCTCCTTCTCCTCCACATGTTGTCTTCTTCTTCTTCTTCTCAACCTTCTTCTTCTTCTCCTCCTCCACATGTTGTCTTCTTCTTCTTCTTCTTCTTCTCAATCTTCCTCTTCTCCTCATCCACATGTTGTCTTCTAATTATTATTCTTCTTCTTCGTCTCCTTCTCCTCCTCCTGTCATCTATTCTCCTCCCTCTTCTTCTCTCCGGCGGAAACTGGTATCGCCTTATTCTTCTTCTTTATCTCCTTTTCTTCTTCTCCATCACCGTCTTCTTCCACTTTTTCCTCTTCTTCTTGTTCTTTTTCTCCTCCTCCTCCTCCTCCTCCTCCTCCTCCTCTTCCTTCCTCTTCATCTTCTTCTTCTCTTTCTTCAAGTTCTCCTCATCTCTTCTTCTAATTCTTCTTCTACTCCTCTTGGCTTATTCTTCTTTTCTTCTTATTTCTTCTTCTTTTTTCTTTCTTCTTCTTTCTCTCCTTCTCCTCCGTCTTCTTCTTCTTTTTCCTCTTCATCTTCTTCATCTCCTCCTCATGTATCTTCTTCTAATAATTATTCTTTCTTCTTCTCCTCCTCTTGTCTTCGTTGTTGTTATTGTTCTTCTTCTTCTCAACCTTCTTCTTCTTCTCCTCCACATGTTGTCTTCTTCTTCTTCTTCTTCTTCTTCTCAATCTTCCTCTTCTCCTCATCCACATGTTGTCTTCTAATTATTATTCTTCTTCTTCGTCTCCTTCTCCTCCTCCTGTCATCTATTCTCCTCCCTCTTCTTCTCTCCGGCGGAAACTGGTATCGCCTTATTATTCTTCTTTATTTCCTTTTCTTCTTCTTCATCACCGTCTTCTTCCACTTTTTCCTCTTCTTCTTGTTCTTCTCCTCCTCCTCCTCTTCCTTCCTCTTCATCTTCTTCTTCTCTTTCTTCAAGTTCTCCTCATGTCTTCTTCTAATTCTTCTTCTACTCCTCTTGGCTTATTCTTCTTTTCTTCTTATTTCTTCTTCTTTTTTCTTTCTTCTTCTTTCTCTCCTTCTCCTCCGTCTTCTTCTTCTCTTTCCTCTTCATCTTCTTCATCTCCTCCTCATGTATCTTCTTCTAATAATTATTCTTTCTTCTCTCTCCTCCTCCACATGTTGTCTTCTTCTTCTTCTTCTCAACCTTCTTCTTCTTCTCCTCCTCATGTTGTCTTCTTCTTCTTCTTCTTCTTCTCAATCTTCCTCTCCTCCTCATCCACATGTTGTCTTCTAATTATTATTCTTCTTCTTCGTCTCCTTCTCCTCCTCCTGTCATCTATTCTCCTCCCTCTTCTTCTCTCCGGCGGAAACTGGTATCGCCTTATTCTTCTTCTTTATCTCCTTTTCTTCTTCTCCATCACCGTCTTCTTCCACTTTTTCCTCTTCTTCTTCTCCTCCTCCTCCTCCTCCTCCTCTTCCTTCCTCTTCATCTTCTTCTTCTCTTTCTTCAAGTTCTCCTCATCTCTTCTTCTAATTCTTCTTCTACTCCTCTTGGCTTATTCTTCTTTTTCTTCTTATTAACCTTCTTCTCCTTCTCCTCCACATGTTTGTTCTAATTATTCTTGTTCTTCTTCTTCTTCTTTCCGGCGTGAATTTTTTTCGCCTTTTCTTCTTCATCTTCTTCTTCCTCCTCTTTTTCCTCTTTCTCTGATATTACTCTGAGTCTGAAGATATCATATCTCAGCCCACTTCTTATCATTGTATTAGAGAGGAGTCTCATTTTATCATTTTAGTCTCTCTCTCTCTCTCATCCTATCTTATGTCATTCTAACTGCTCAGATCTCTGTTTTCTGCTACGCAAGATTTGTAAGAAAATATTTCAAATTAACCGTTAGGTGAAAGATGAGCTTTGTAAATGGACGCGCCTCTCAATGTCTCTCAAAGACTATTTTGTGAATTTGTCGAAGTGTTCACTTCAAAGATTTTTCCATTTATCTCTCTCTGATTCCCTTTTAATTCTGAAAATCACTCCCAGAAACTGCTCCGATAAATTCATATTTCTATTAAAGATGTATCTTGAAGAAAAAATTTTTTTTCTGGCTCAAAATTTTGCAAAATTACTCAAAAATTTCCAATTTGTAGAGATTTGAGTAAAATATTTTTGCTTTCAATCAGTTTTTGAATATCAAAATTCAAAATTTTTAGTTTAGTCATTAGTTTTGAAGTGGAAATTGGACTTTTTGAAGTGAAAGTGAAATCTTAACCTTATTCTTTTTTGAAACTTTTATTTGTAAAAATTTGGGAGAAGACAGTTTTGGGCTATGCCTGTTGTCTTCTCCCAATCATATTATGATCAATTATAATTATGATTTGTAATTGTCAATGAAATAAATGAATAAATGAATAAATGAATAAATGAATAATGAATAAATGAATAAATGAATAAATGAATAAATGAATAAATGAATAAATGAATAAATGAATAAATGAATAAATGAATAAATGAATAAATGAATAATGAATAAATGATAAATGAATAAATGAATAAATGAATAAATGAATAAATGAAAAATGAATAAATGAATAAATGAATAAATGAATAAATGAATAAATGAAAAATGAATAAATGAATAAATGAATAAATGAATAAATGAATAAATGAATAATGAATAAATGAATAAATGAATAAATGAATAAATGAATAAAAAATAATGAATAAATGATAAATGAATAAATGAATAAATGAATAAATGAATAAATGAAAAATGAATAAATGAATAAATGAATAAATGAATAAATGAATAATGAATAAATGAATAAATGAATAAATGAATAAATGAATAAATAATAAATGAATAATGATAATGAATAAATGAATAAATGAATAAATGAATAAATGAATAATAATGAATAAATGAATAAATGAATAAATGAATAAATGAATAAATGAATAAATGAATAAATGAATAAATGAATAAATGAATAAATGAATAAATGAATAATGAATAAATGAATAAATGAAAAATGAATAAATGAATAAATGATAAATGAATAAATGAATAAATGAATAAATGAATAAATGAATAAATGAATAAATGAATAAATGAATAAATGAATAATGAATAAATGAATAAATGAATAAATGAATAAATGAATAAATGAATAAATGAATAAATGAATAAATGAATAAATGAATAAATGAATAATGAATAAATGAATAAATGAATAAATGAATAAATGAATAAATGAATAAATGAATAAATGAATAATGAATAAAGAATAAATGAATAAATGAATAATGAATAAATGAATAATGAATAAATGAATAATGAATAAATGAATAAAGAATAAATGAATAAATAATAAATAAATGAATGAATGAATGAATGAATAAATGAATAAATGAATAAAGAATAAATGAATAAATGAATAAATGAATAAATGAATAAATGAAAAATGAATAAATGAATAATGAATAAATGAATAAATGAATAATGAATAAATGAATAAATGAATAAATGAATAAATGAATAAATGATAAATGAATAATGAATAAATGAATAAATGAATAAATGAATAAATGAATAAATGAATAAATGAATAAATGAATAAAGAATAAATGAATAAATGAATAAATGAATAAATGAATAAATAAATAAATAAATAGATAATAAATAATAAATGAATAAATGAATAAATAAATAGATAAATAAATAAATAAATAAATAAATAAATAAATAAAATTTTACGAATTTGTTGTCAGCCGTCCATTTCTATCCATGATAATTATAGTATATTTATCTGTATAATTTTATTTTTTTATTTCAATATTGTTGAACTACTTTACTGTACTCCAGCCGGGAACAAGAAAAAAAAACAAATAAATAAATAATAAAGACTAAGTAATTGTCAAAAACCACAGATTTTATTGAAAGTTGAAAAGACCGGTTTCGATTGTTACACCATTGTCAATCTCTGATAAACTCAAACTGAATACAAGAGCAGCAGAATTTATACTAGTAAGCGAGTACTGTGATTGGTCAAGGGCATGAACGCCTGCCATTGGCCAAGCTAGACAGTCTCCTCCCACTTAACGGTACAACAGAAACATCACAAAATGGTGGCTCAAGCAATAGATTCGCCATGATAACAAAATTTACTCTCTGCTAAAGTGCCTGTCATCGAATTTTTGGTTGGGATCGATTTAGTAATCTATGTTATTTTGAGCACAAAATCACAAAAATTAAACGGCGTTCATTATTGTTTTCAAAATAAACTAAGTTCAAAGTAACACAATTTTACATGCATTCAACCTATAAGTAGCTAAGGTTAGGAAAAGTTTAGGTTTGGAAAAGCTTCAGGTTAGGTAATTTGGATTAGGAATATCATAATTTGATGATTTCGATAATCAAAATGGCTGCTACTCATAGGTTAAATGCAAGTGAAATTGTGCTACTTTAAACTTAGTTTATTTCAAAAACAATAGTGACCGCCGTTTAATTTTTGTGATTTTGAGCTCAAAATAAATTACTAAATCGATCCCAACCAAAAATTTGATGACAGGTATTTTGGCACTGGACGTACACTTCAGCCAAATAGCTATTTATGTATTAAGAGCGTAATGCGGTACTTTATCGCCCGTGCAAAATAGTTATCACGCGACGCGAAGCGGAGTGTGATTATTTTACAAAAGAGATAAAGAAGCATTACGCGCGAATTACATACAAAATTTTTTCTACAACTGCCCAAACCTGTTAAATCACTTATATCGGCGGAGTTACAATTACCGACTTTTTAGGTTGAGATCTGACCTTCTTTTGGCGAGCTGCTTACCATCAGCTGATTAGCGAGCATAAAGAAACTCTTCTGCGCATGCGTGAATGATTGGCGAGCGTAAAGAAAATCTACTGCGCATGCGCGGATGGTTGGCGAGCGAAAAAGTAGATTCTCCTCAGAAATAAGCTGCTTTACGAGGAGAATTGAGTATGTAAATTCTGTTTCACGCGCAGTTGTAGAAAAAGTAAATTATGTTATCATGGCTAGGTTGCTACTTGAACCGCCATTTTGTGACATTTCTGTTAAACTGTTAAGTGGGAGGAGACTGTCTAGCTGGACCAATGGCAGGCGTTCATGCCCTTAACCAATAGCAGTACTCGCCTACCAGTATAAAATTTTCTGCTCTTGTATTTAGTTTGAGTTTATCAGAGATTGACAATGGTGTAACAACCGAAACTGGTCTTTCTAACTTTAAATAAAATCTGTGATTTTGACAATTTCTCAGTCTTTTCATTCAATATGAATAATTACCACAATATCAACTTCTCAACTATCAAAAAAAAATAAAATAAAAAACAAATAACTTGAAACTCTCAAGAACAAATCCATGACAAAATACTAAATGAAGAAATATTATGATTAAAATTTGGTGTGGCGCACTCACACAACTTTCCTCGCCGTTATGAAAATTGATCAATTAGGCTAATGCTAGTGTTCACGCGCATCTCAAGTCTACTATTCAAAGATCTAAGCCAGCTGGTGACAGGACAATAACGTTGGAGACACATGAAGTCTGCTATCTCTTCATAGTGAATGATTTAATAAAATCAACACTTGCCAAAATTTTCCAAATTGAATAATCTTATTTTCTCGAAGTTCGAGCTAATTTTCAATTTCAGGTGAAAATGTTACTGGACATTGATTGTAGGGATTTTTACGCTCAATCTCTTCCATTTGATTTTTTCTCAATTGTATCTGAAGCCAGATAATTGGGAATCTGAAATCAAATTTTGCATAGATGGAGCGGAGCTCCAGAAATTTTTACAGATATGAGACTTGTGGCAGTTGATAGAGCTTATCAATGACTTCTTTAGGTATGAATTTGATCGAAATCGTTGGAGCCGCTTTCGAGAAAATCACGAACAATCCTGTTTTTGACAACATTTTTGCCATTTTAGCTGCCATCTTTAATTGAATTTGATCGAAATTGTTCGTTTCGGATCCTTATATTGTAAGTACCTTAAGTTCCAAATTTCAATTCATTCCGTTAATTGGGAGATGAGATATCGTATACACAGACGCACATACACTCATACACACATACACACACACACACACAGACCAATACTCAAAAACCACTTTTTTTGACCCAGGGGACCTTGAAACGTATAGAATAATATAGAAATAAATATACAAAAACAACTTTTTTGGACTCAGGGGACCTTGAAACGTATAGAAATATAGAAATTGGGGTACCTTAATTCTTTCCGGAAAGCAATACTTTCCTTACCTATGGTAATAGGGCAAGGAAAGTAGAAATATGGAACTAATAGTGGGACAAAAGACTACTTCTATCAAGTAGTGTCAGCCATGTACTACAGTACTCATTAATGAAAATATTGTGATATCCCAATCACTTGAACACTTGATTGACATTTGCAGTGATTACCACACTCAACACTCAAACAAAACAAAAGCTTTCAAAGCCTGTCACATTTCTGAATAGATGTCACTCGGAGTGCCTACTGAATAGAGAATAAAAACCTGGATAGAATAGACCTCGATAACATAACACCGATATTGTTATTGGCCAATCAGGAGACAGCAGGTGATTGTGAGAGAGAGAGAGGGAGAGAGATAGAGAGAGAGACCGAGACACTAAATGTGATTGATTGATTTTTTTATTTTGTGCTAGGTCTAGTCAAACCCATCTCTCATACAGAGAGGAAGATTGATTGATTGATTGATTGATTGATTGATTGAGATTGATTGATTGAGTACTTTATTTATGTAGATTACAATATATACTGGCTTATACACTTATATACAATAGCTCACGATACAGCAAAATTATAGATGAATTTACATAATATAGACTAAGAAAATAATATTGAACTGTATATGATATGAAAAAGCAATTTGTAATATAATAACTATAGATAATTATATTGTTATGCATCTACATAAATATTAAAAAATATGGAAAATATTATGAAAAATAAATATGGAAAAAATATTAAAAATATCCTCCCCACTAACTCTCTACCAAAGATAGAGAGAGAGAGTGAGAGTGAGAGAGAGAGATTAGATTAGATTGGTTTAGATTCCTTTATTTATGTTACAATATTCTCTGGCTTATACACTAATTCACATTAGATGACGATAATGCTAGTTATTCAACGAATTTCACAATGTATAAATAATTGATCAATCAGAATAAATAGAAATGCAATTAGAATAACGATAATATAATAATGTGATGTAACTTCATAGATCGGCGGTGTTTCAACAAATAATTGTCGATTCTTTTGGAAGGATATGAAATATCCTTATCATTAACACACGACCGGGTAAGAGAGAAAGAGTGAGTGTGAGGGGAGGGGGTGAGAAAATGTGGAGAAGGATCTGTATGAAAGTAGTGTTATAAAAATAAATAAAGAAAAGTTATCTGAGAAGAGATATAACTATAAAGACTAAAATAGCTATAACAATTGAATACTATTGAGTGAGACATGAAATTGAGAGAGAGAGTGACATGTTATTGAGAGAAACATAATGATTGAGAGAGAGTGAGAGGTAGATGATTGAAAGGGAGATTTGATTGACTCTGTTGAAGAGGAATAAACTTCATCGATAAAATTGAGTCAATGTATGCAAGTGTCAAAAACACAGCTCTTGCTTTTATATTTGCATGAACAAAGCTTATTTACACAGCTCTTCAATTGAGTTTGATTGCTGGCTGACGGATAATATGTTAACTGGGTGTGGGAGAGAGACAGAGAGAGTGAGGAGGAAGATCAAGAGGAAGAGAGAGAATTTGTGGGAGAGTGGGTGAGAGTAAGTGGGGGAAGTTAGACGATACATAAACAATACAGATGAGAGAGAGGATGAAAGAGTGAATGGAAAAGGAAAAGAGAGAGACAGATTCAGTGTTCGATTGATTGATTGATTGAGTACTTTATTTATGTAGATTACAATATATACTGTCTTATACACTTATATACAATAGCTTACAATACAGCAAAATTATAGATGAATTTACATTATATAGACTAAGAAAATAATTGTTGAACTGTATATGATATGAAAAAGCAATTTGTAATATAATAACTATAGATAATAATTATATTGTTATGCATCTACATAAATTGGCGGGAGATAATAAGAGAGTGTCAAAGAATTATGAGAGAAAGAGTACTGATTATAACATGGCAGTAATTAACAAGATAGTGGGAGAAACAATGATGTGGAAGAGAAAGATCAGAACTAAGAGGAGAAAACAGATTATTGGATGAGAAAGGAGTTGAATTAGATGGAAAGAGAGAGTGGAATGATGAAAGAAGAGAGAAGTACAGTTGTTAAAACATAATTGAAGAGTAGGAAGAGAGATGGAGAATCAGAAGAAAAATTAGCTTCCAGATCAATTTATTCAGCTCACTTTATTCGGTTTGTATTCCATCACATGAAATAATTAACAAACTCAATTAAAATTGCTGCGGTTCGGTTTTAAATGTACGTATTATTGTGAACTAAATTCATACCTTGAAACAATATCGTCCAATCGATTTTTATGGTGCGGTTCACGTTATAATGGCAGTATTTGATTGACATTGGTGTCGTGGACATAGCCATTGAAAACTATCTCCATAGAGGAAATTTACTATGTAGCCCACTCTATCACATAGATGTCTCCATTCTTAAACCATATGGTTTTATACTCTATGAGCCGTTTGCACAGTGTAAGTTTAAGCTAAAGCTTAAACCAAATCTGGATTTTTTTTTGGTTTAAACTAAAATTTCTTTTGCGCAGTATCAGTTTAAACTCTGTATTGAGTTCAAACTCTGGGAAAGTTTAAACCTCCGAAACAGGAGGTTTCAACCAAATAATTTGGATTAACTGTAAAATTTGATGGGGAAACAGCTAATAGTAAATTATTTTTATACGTTATTGTTTTTAATGCTTCTGTAGACGATATTAATTATTCAGGTCATAGTGAATCATTATTAATAGAATTGATTGAAGTTTTCAATGCGCTTGATATTGATGACTGCGAAAAAATTTTGGAACTGAGAAAAAATTTGGGCAAAAAACGAATCATTTAAATTTCTGGGATGATAGAGACTTTTTAACGGATCTGCTTGAGTAAAGCAGGTGCCAATTTAGTATTTGATTAAATAAGCCACTTGATAGAAAATAAGACAATTTTTATCACTGATTTTTGATTAGAAAACATGTTTTTAATAACACATAACTGAGAGATTTTGCTTTCGAGAGATTTCTAATAAACGAGGAAGACCGTAGTAGATTTGAGTGGATTTTGATAACAAAATAAGGTTTTTATCTTACATTCTAGATTATATTTTTTGGTGCCAACTAAATATCAGTTTGTTTCTAATAGTAATATAGCATGCATCATTTTTTGAAGAACTTCTTGATCGCTTTTCACTTTTATTACCGTACAGCTCTGTGGATTTTGAACCAGGAAATAGTAGCTACATAACCTCAATTTACTGATGGTTTGTGAACAAATAGCAAATTTCCTGTAAAACTTACCCTTCCTAATTTTATAAACGATGACATTCTATTACCAACTTAACTCTAAACTAGTTTAACTTAAACTGGATTAGTAAATGCACTGAGAAAACCGATTCAAGTTTAAACTTTCAGATTAACTTGAACTCGATTAACTTAATCGAGTTTCCTCAATTTACTGATGGTTTGTAAACAAATAGCAAATTTCCTGTAAAAATTACCCTTCCTGATATTATAAACGATGACATTCTATTACCAACTTAACGCTAAACTAGTTTAACTTAAACTGGATTAGTAAATGCACTGAGAAAACCGATTCAAGTTTAAACTTTCAGATTAACTTGAACTCGATTAACTTAATCGAGTTTAGCAATCTATACTGTGCAAACGGCCCTTACACTATATGCTTTCCCTCAAAACCCTTTGAACATTTTAAGCCTTCACACTATTTCTAGAACACTAAAGGTAAATCCCTCTTATTCAGGATTAAGATTATATAATAAATTACCTGAGACCATTCGAAAAATCGAATCTCTAAAGCTCTTTAAGAAATCTGTGAAAAGAATCTTAGTTGATAAAGCGTACTACTCGGTGGCAGAATTCAATTAACCATAAACTCTGCACTCAATGACACAAATTAAAATGCTCACATTTGCTCTATTTTTAGGACTAAGAATAATGGTAGACCTAATATAGGATACACTTTGTTATATAATTTTTTATATACTGTTACTGTTTATTTTACCTGTTAGAAATCTTACTTAGTTCTAAGGATGCAATTATTTGACAAATCACCTATCAAGTGGGAGTATTCCCAATATTATGATGTAATGTGATGAAATAATGAATAAAAAGGATTTCAAAAACAGGAGAACATAGAATTTCTACACCTACCAGGAGTCATAACTCATAACTCATAACTGATAACTCATAGCTCATAACCCATAACTCATAACTCATAACTCATGTCACAGACGTGGACAGAGAAGTGACTTCTCGCTCGAAAGACAGAATAAAAAATTGCAATTTTTATGAGATCACTATTTCTTGTTGATGGCTGTTATAGTACCCAACACCTGTGTCTCAATGAACGCGTTTTATTTCACCTTTCAGCGTTACACCGTTTCTGATGAATGGCTCTACTTATATAGGATACAAAGTTCAGTTGGTCTGAAATCACTCCACTTATATGGACTAATTCATTCAAATTGATAAAAACAATATACAACTTGTAGTACCCTTTCATTAAAACATTTTAAAACCATTAAAACTTCAAATAGTATATAGTATCAACTCGAAAATAACCAGAGTAGGTCGAGACTAAGATTTTTAGGGCCGGTTTCTGAGCTCGGGATTTAGCTAAGTCCCAGACTTTAAACAGCTGGAGTCAGAAAATTGGCTTTCCAAAACGGGGCGTAGTCGCAACTTTTATAACAGTAGTCGTAGTTTCTATTTTTACTTTCCTTGCCCTATTACCATAGGTAAGGAAAGTATTGCTTTCCGAAAAAAATAAGGTACCGAATTTCTAATTTCTATACGTTTCAAGGTCCCCTGAGTCCAAAAAACTGTTTTTGGGTATTGGTCTGTATGTGTGTGTGTGTGTGTGTGTGTGTGTGTGTGTGTGTGTGTGTGTGTGTGTATGAGTGTATGTGCGCCTGTGTACACGATATCTCATCTCCCAATTAACGGAATGACTTGAAATTTGGAACTTAAGGTCCTTTCACTATAAGGATCCGACACGAACAATTTCGATCAAATGCAATTCAAGATGGCGACTAAAATGGCGAAAATGTTTTCAAAAACAGGGTTTTTCGCGATTTTCACGAAAACGGCTCCAACGATTTTGATCAAATTCATACCTAAAATAGTCATCGATAAGCTCTATCAACTGCCACAAGTCCCATATCTGTAAACATTTCAGGAGCTTCGCGCCATCAATGCAGATAGATTCCCAATTATCAGGCTTCGGATACAATTGAAACGAAAAAAATCGAGTGGAGTAGATTGAGCATGAAAATCTCTACAATTTATGTACAGTAACATTTTCACCTAAAATTGAAAATAAGCTTTAAATTCGAGAAAATGTGATTATTCAATTGCAAATTATTGTTGATTCTATTAAATCATTCACTATGAAGAGATAGCAGACCTCATGTGTGTCTCCAGCGTTATTGCCCTGTCACCAGCTGGCTCAAATATTTGAATAGTAGACTTGAGATGCGCGGGAAAACTAGCGTCAGTGATCAATTTTCATAACGGCAAGGAAAGTTGTGTGAGTGCGCCAAACCAGATTTTTACATTTCAACTCGAAAATAACCAGAGTAGGTCGAGACTAAGATTTTTTAGGGCCGGTTTCCGAGCTCGGTATTTAGCTAAGTCCCAGACTTTAAACAGCTGGAGTCAGAAAATTGGCTTACCAAAACGGGGCGTAGTCGCAGCTTTTATAACAGTAGTCGTAGTTTCTATTTTCTCATTTCTCTAATTGAAAACGTTTTTCGTTGACGAAATAAGGCATTCCTAAATAATTCAAAATAGCTGAAACTTTACACTATTTTCTTTTTATTTTATTTTCTATGATCTATTTTCTAGTTTTTCGAAATTTAATTCAAACGTGACTACGACAATGACTGCGACTACGCCCCGTTTTGGAAAACCAATTTTCTGACTCTAGCTGTTTAAAGTCTGAGTGCCGGTTGCACAACAGCCGGTTAAATGTTTACCGTGATTAATTTCATGAGAACCAATCAGAGAAGCCGTCTTATCAAAAAGGTCTTTTCTGATTGGTTCTCGTGAAATTAATCGCGGTTAAAATTTAACCGGCTGTTGTGCAACCGGGCCTAAGACTTAGCTGAATCCCGAGCTCGGAAACCGGCCCCAAGTCTTTCTATTTAACTAGAGTTTGTTAGATTTATAGAACGATTCACCTCTTATTGAAACATCAAAATAGTGAAGAAATATCATGTAAGAAAATCTATTAAAAAGAGAAATAAGATCTGTAAGTGTTACAATACCGTATATATGTTCAAGGTCAAAAGAGAGATAGAAAACTTTCAATGAAGAAACGTTTGAGAAGGAGATTGGAGAAAGATCTGAATGGAAATTGAAAAACGTTCAAAACATCAAAATAGTGAAAAAATGTAAAAGAATCTTGAAAGAAAGAGAGAGGGAAATCTGTAAGTGTTTCAATACCGTATATATGTTCAAGGACAAAAGAGAGATAGAAAACTTCAGATAAAGAACCGTTTGAGAAGAAGGAAGTTGGAGAAGAATTTGAATTGAAATGGGAAAACGTTCAAAACATCAAAAAAGTGAAGAAAAAAAATTATGTAAGAAAATCTATTAAAAGGAGAAAGGAGATCTGTAAGTGTTACAATACCGTATATTCCCAAGGAAAAAAGAGAGATAGAAAACTTCCCATAAAGAAACGTTTGAGAAGGAGGTTGGAGAAAGATTTGAATGGAAATAGAAAAAAGTTTAAAACATCAAAATAGTGAAGAAATATTATGTAAGAAAATCTATTAAAAAGAGAAAGGGAAATCTGTGAGAGCCTACAATACGTATATTCTCAAGGACAGAAGAGAGATGGAAACCTTCAGATAAAGAACCTTTTGAGAATAAGGAAGATGGAGAAGATTTTGAATTAAAATGGAAAAACGTTTGAAACATCAAAATAGTGAAGAAATATTATGTAAGAAAATCTATTAAAAAGAGAAAGGGAAATCTGTGAGAGCCTAGAATACTGTATATTCTCAAGGATAAAAGAGAGATAGAAAACTTCAGATAAAGAAGAGTTTGAGAAGAAGGAGGTTGGAGAAGAATTTGAATTGAAATGGAAAAACGTTTAAAACATCAAAATAGTGAAGAAATATTATGTAAGAAAATCTATTAAAAATAGGAAGGGAAATCTGTGAGAGCCCACAATACTGTATATTCTCAAGGATAGAAGAGAGATGAAAAACTTTCAATGAAGAAACGTTTGAGAAGGAGGTTGGAGAAAGATCTGAATGGATATGGAAAAACGTTTAAAACATCAAAATAGTGAAGAAATATTATGTGAGAAAATCTATTAAAAATAGTAAGGGAAATCTGTGACAGCCTACAATACCGTATATTCTCAAGAATAAAAGAGAGATGGAAAACTTCAGATAGAGAACCGTTTGAGAAGAAGGAGGTTGGAGAAAGATCTGAATGGAAATGGAAAACGTTCAAGACAACAAAATAGTGAAGAAATATTATGTAAGAAAATCTATTAAAAAGAGAAAGGGAAATGTGTGAGAGCCTACAATAACGTATATTCTCAAGGAAAAAAGAGAGATAGAAAACTTCCCATAAAGAACCGTTTGAGAAGAAGGTTGGAGAAAGATCTGAATGGAAATAGAGAAAAGTTTAAAACATCAAAATAGTGAAGAAATATTACGTAAGAAAATCTATTAAAAATAGGAAGGGAAATCTGTGAGAGCCTACAATACGTATATTCTCAAGGACAGAAGAGAGATGGAAACCTTCAGATAAAGAACCGTTTGAGAAGAAGGAGGTTGGAGAAGAATTTGAATTGAAATGGAAAAACGTTTAAAACATCAAAATAGTGAAAAAAAATGTAAAAGAATCTTAAAAAAAAGAGAGAGGGAAATCTGAAAGTGTTTCAATACCGTATACTCCCAAGGAAAAAAGAGAGATAGGAAACTCCCCATAAAGAAACGTTTGAGAAGGAGGTTGGAGAAAGATCTGAATGGAAATAGAAAAAAGTTTAAAACATCAAAATAGTGAAGAAATATTATGTAAGAAAATCTATTGAAAAGAGAAAGGGAAATCTGTGAGAGCCTACAATACCTTATATTCTCAAGGATAAAAGAGAGATGGAAAACTTCAGATAAAGAACCGTTTGAGAAGAAGGAGGTCGGAGAAGGATTTGAATGGAAATGGAAAATGTTGGACATTATTTGGGGGTTTTGGAAAAAATCTGTCACTCGCAACAGTTCGGCCCTCTATCCATTCAACTATATATGTCTATGGATGGCAATACATGTATATATCAATGTATATATCAATGTTGTCACAAAGTAAAATTGTGACGGGAAAATAATGCTAAATAAATAATAATATTGAAGAAAGACGCTCGGCTATCAGCAAAGCTAGCCGGCCGCGGAGATAAGGAAGGTACTGATGGCGCATCATCTTCCGCGCATCGGGCCGATTTCCACCGCCTCTGACGGCGGCACAACTCCATCCCCTCCACTTTGCGGGAGTATTTAAACGCCGGACGAGCCCCAGACCACAGCATTCCGCTCACAAACCTTCCTGCTCCTGGTACAGCGGCCCGTTGGCTGCCGTACGTCCCCGACCTCCTGCCCTGGTACAGCGGCCCGTTGGCTGCCGTACGTCCCTAACCTTCCATCTCCCTAGGGCACAGCGGACCGTTGTCTGCCGTCCCTGTCCTCCCATTTCCCCAGGGCACAGCGGACCGTTGTCTGCCGTCCCTGTCCTCCCATTTCTCCAGGGCACAGCGACGTTGTCTGCCGTCCCTGACCTCCCATCTCCCTAGGGCACAGCGGCCGTTGTTCTGCCGTCCTGTCCTCCCATTTCCCCAGGGCACAGCGGACCGTTGTCTGCCGTCCCTGACCTCCCATCACCCTAGGGCACAGCGGAACGTTGTCTGCCGTCCCTGAGACTCCCATCTCCCTAGGGCAGCACGGTCCGTGTCTGCCGTCCCTGTCCTCCCATTTCCCCAGGGCACAGCGGACCGTTGACTGCCGTCCCTGACCTCCATCACCCTAGGGCACAGCGGACGTTGTCTGCCGTCCTGACCTTCCATTCCCCCAGGGCACAGCGGACCGTTGTCTGCCGTCCCTGTCCTCCATCTCCCTAGGGCACAGCGGACCGTTGTCTGCCGTCCCTGTCCTCCCATCTCCCTAGGGCACAGCGGACCTTGTCTGCCGTCCCTGTCCTTCCTTTTCCCCAGGGCACAGCGGACCGTTGTCTGCCGTCCTGTCCTCCATTTCCCCAGGGCACAGCGGACCGTTGACTGCGTCCCTGACCTCCCATCACCCTAGGGCACAGCGGACCGTTGTCTGCCGTCCCTGACCTTCCATTCCCCCAGGGCACAGCGGACCGTTGTCTGCCGTCCCTGTCCTCCCATCTCCCTAGGGCACAGCGGACCGTTGTCTGCCGTCCTGTCCTCCCATCTCCTAGGGCACAGCGGACCGTTGTCTGCCGTCCCTGTCCTTCCTTTTCCCCAGGGCACAGCGGACCGTTGTCTGCCGTCCTGAATCCCATCTCCCTAGGGCACAGCGGACCGTTGTCTGCCGTCCCTGACCTCCCATCTCCCTAGGGCACAGCGGACCGTTGTCTGCCGTCCCTGTCCTCCCAATTCCCAGGGCACAGCGGACCGTTGTCTGCCGTCCTACTTCCTCTCCCCCAGGGCACAGCGGACCGTTGTCTGCCGTCCCTATTCTTTCCATCCCCTCAGGGCACAGCGGACCGTGTCTGCCGTCCCTATTCTTCCTTCTCCCCAGGGCACAGCGGACCGTTGTCTGCCGTCCCTATTCTTCCTTCTCCCCAGGGCACAGCGGACCGTTGTCTGCCGTCCCTATCCTGTCTGTCCTTCCTTTTCCTACTCCACTGGAGCGGATCGAGGCCGTAAGGCCGATACAAAATTACATCAAAGTGGTGTCATCAGAGAAGAGAGCGACCTTCACGCCGTCAGAAGCACTAGGAGGTGCTGTTCACGCCAGCTGAGGAACAAAGAAGAAGGAAGAGGAACTTCAACTTGCCTCCTTTCCCTGCCCACATTACGACTGAGCGAAGTCATCCAGGAGCAACACCTGGGTATCAATCACCCACCTCTGAAGCTACTCAGGGTGTACGTGATAGATTGGCGCCCGCACTTGGGGCACGAGGCAACAAAGTAAGAATCATGAGTGAACAGGGAGAGTCTGATTCAGATGCTCAACACCAGGAGCTGACAGAGGATCAGTCGGTCGAGGACATAAATCCCGAGGTGATAGCCGACCCCAGAGTTTCCTGGATCTATAGATTGAAAAAGGATGAGGCATTCAATCTTCTACAAGATTGGGGATAGTGTCATCTGGACACTTGCTGAGTTGAGAAGGTTGTTAGTAGAACAACATAAGAAGATGGCTGTACGTTATCCCAGCCCAAGACCCGGAATAGTGAGGCAGGAGCAGAGAGGAATCTGGACACTCAGCAACAGGTACTCATGCTGAAGTTGGAACCAACATTCACACAAACCCCCTCATGGACCCAGGGGCGGTATGTGACAAAGTAAGAAGCTGGAGACTGTCATTCGACGGCCAATCAGATGCTCCCAGCTTCTTAGAAAGGCTAGACGAGCTACAACAAGCCTATGGGCTCACTGGCAACCAACTACTAGTCGCGCTACCTGAATTACTAGTTGGTAAAGCTACTCTATGGATGCGTAATCGTCGTGACAAGTGGAAATCATGGGACAATTTTGTGACAGATTTCAGATCACGCTACTACCCACTTACCTATGAGGAGGACCTCGAGAATCTAATTCAGGCAAGGAAGCAAAAGGAAGGTGAATCGTTTGACGAATTTCTCGAAGATGTACTGACACTCATGAGGCATAGAGGAGGTTTTACAGACGAGAATAAATTACAGAGAGTGTATAAGAATCTCCTCCCACGATACAAATTGTATATTCGGCAATCAGATGCTCATAGTATCAATGAATTGGAAAAATTCGCGAGGGAGTATGAACAAATAAAAGCAGAAGAGAAACAGAATAGACAGAATTCAAGAGTTCACATGATTGAGGACACGAAAAAGATTACAAGGCTCAAGGTTGAGACAGTTATAACCCCTACTAGTAACAGACCATCTCTTAGTGAGTCTGAACCCATGTGTGGGCAATACAAGAGACCGGGGCACTGGAGATCACACTGTCCCGATATCCCACCATGTAAAAGGAGCGGAAAGAGAGCACTGAAATGTGTCTGTAATGTGCAGAAGGAGAATAAAACTCCGAGCAAGACAGCAGTAATGCGAACGGCACACAGGATTCCTGTGATTGAAGAGTCATCAAGGGACAACAGACTATTCATTACTGTGACAATCGGTGGTAAAAAGTGTCGGGCATTGCTAGATAGTGGCGCTGAAGCTAATTATATGAGTAATGAGGTTTATGAAGTCATCCAGAAAATAGGGATGATACGGAAAGAACCAGTACATCACCGCGCGATATTAGCTGATGGACGGTCAACCCCGTTAAATGGGAAAGTGACTACTAATGTGACCATAGAACAAATCACAGTTCCACTAGTGGCATCTATAATGAAGGACTTGAACAAGATCTGCTATTAGGCATGGAATTTATGCGTAAAAACAGAGTGAATATTCACACATTCACAAGAGAGGTGGAGTGGGATCCTCCCCAATCGAATCCTTCAAGACAGCCAATTATGTTGCGATCACCCATTATGTTGAGTAGGACAACAAAAGTCCCAACAATATCAGCTGTACAATCTGAATCTCAGGACAACAAGGATCACGACAAAGCATTCATGCAGGTTGGTTTGAATGTAGTTGAACTCAATGCTTTGATTGATGCCAGGGCAGAATTGTCATATGTTCCAAAGCAAGCATCCTGGGGCAACATAGTGATGGATCACAGGAATGAGATGAATGACTCTGAACGGCGGGCCACAATTCATGCCCCAGCCACCAACACAAGTGGTGGTAACTCCGAGAGTGATGTGGAAAAGTTAATACCACCCTCCATTGTCATGGATGTGAACGAGACAACACCACCCCCCACTGCCATGGATGTGGAGGAGTCCGTGCCACCCTCAATGGATATGGACGTAGGAGAGCCAATGAAGTGTGCGACTATCAATGAAGTAGTCCCACCGTCCAGGACACCCATACCAGTCCCTCAAGGAGGAAGGATCCATTGTTCTGTAACCGAGTCTTGACACCTGGTAAGCGCAAACGGGCTGGCAAGCCGCGTATAAAAATCCAATTACCGATGGACGGCAATAAATATGCCCGTGGACCAGGCATAGATGATGCTCATAGCGAGCGGCATACCCTCTAAAGGTGATGCCTGAG
>NW_024091339.1:0-21248 GCF_014356525.2 Nilaparvata lugens | reverse complement strand
ATGTTTGAATGTTTAAATGTTTATATGTTGCGCATTTACGGCGAAACGCGGTATAGATTTTCATGAAATTTGACAGGTATGTTCCTTTTTAAATGCGCGTCAATGTATATACAAGGTTTTTAGAAATTTTGCATTTCAATGATAATATAAAGGGAAAAGAAGCCTCCTTCATACGTCATATTAGAGTTTAATTAGACTGAAGATTATTCATCATAAATCAGCTGTTTAGTGGACTATAATCTACCGTTCAAAAACATCGAAATCTTGAAAATTATCTTTCCATCACGTTGTAGACAGTTGCAGCCAGACCTGATAACAGCGCTCACACTCACATTCCGGGACGACACGTCACGGTACGATATAGGACAGAAAGCTCTATGTTTATTTAGGATTTTCTCTAGACATTTAAAATAATTTTAGTTCTTTTATCAAATTTTGCTTCTCACACCAATCAGTCCACTCAAGTTAGGTTGGCTTCACGACCCAACCTGCCACGAGACTCATCATAAGTGTTCAATTATTGATAAATTATTCATTGATTTTTGAAAAAACATAACAGGTCAATGTAACTTACTGAGTGCGAGGTCTACTGTTCACAGAACTACTAGTAATTCTTATTGTTGATTTTAGTAATAGGTCAAAATTAAGAAATCTCAGATCAACTTTCCTGAAATTCACTCCGAAGTCAATATTGAATCTTGGAACTTGTAACACATATTGATTCGAACTGAAAATCTCAGCATTGTTTTCAAAAATGATTGATGTTGTTTGTAAATTTCGTATAGAAATCGATGCCAGTTGATCGTCTGCAGTTTCCAGTGCCATCAGGCACTATTTAATGGTTTTCCATAGGTTTAATAGGATTTTCACAACCTATTTAATGGTTTTTCTTCCAATCAACCATATGATTCATGCATCATCGAATAGATACTTGAAAGAGATAATTTATGTTGAAGAACAAAATTTATGGTTAGATCGTGAATCATTTTTGCGTTCATTGGGTATCGTTATATTGTGTAATAATGAGTTTATTGGGTTAAAAGTATGTCTTAAAACATCAATTTTCACTCTGTGTGTAGTTCATACACAGTGTTACTTGTAAATATTTGAAAAAGACTACTTTTGTTGGGAGTATGAGGAATGCATTTCACTCCTGAAGAGGAGCTTCATCAGCCTCACACCAGGGTAGAGAGTTAGTGGGGAGGATATTTTTAATATTCTTTCCGAAGAATGGACATTGATATGTCCAAAGCTCCGCCAATTTATGTAGATGCATATCAATATAATATTATCTATAGTTATTATATTACAAATTGCTTTTCCATATCATATACAGTTCAATAATTATTTTCTTAGTCTATATTATGTAAATTCATCTATAATATTGCTGTATTGTAAGATATTGTAAATAAGTGTATAAGCCAGTATATATTGTAATCTACATAAATAAAGTACTCAATCAATCAAACCAGGGGCCCATAAGAGCAAGCGCCCCTGGTGTCAGGCTGATGAAGCTCCTCATCAGGAGTGAAATGCATTCCTCAATACTCCAACAAAAGTAAGTGTTTTTTCAAATATTTACAAGTAACACAGTGTCTAACTACAACAGAGTTATTTCATAGTGTTTCGTCATGGAAAGCAACATCAAAATCAATTTTCAATCAGGTTTTGTTTATACTCGTGAAAACCTAATACTCGTAAAAAGATCTATACTCTTCTTCTTTCAGCTCAATCTTTTGATTGGTTGGCAGCCTTCCATCTAAATCTGTCCATTGCTACTGAAAATTAGTCCATTTGCTTACTCTCTTCCATTGTACATAGCTCATAGCACCCAGATCCTTCGTTATTTGTCTATACTCTATATACTTCTAAAAGGTCTCTACCTCTAAAAACGTCTATTAGGTATATAAACGTCTATCAGTATTTGTCTATACCCTATATACTTCTGAAAGGTCTCTACCTCTAAAAACGTCTATTAGGTATATGAACGTCTATTAGTATTTGTCTATACTCTATATACTTCTGAAAGGTCCTACCTCTAAAAATGTCTATTGGGTACCTATACTCGTGCTAATTCATAGTAACTCAGTTAGAAGCATTGATGACTCATTAGAGGACTACTTTCAAATCTGTAGAATGCGTACGTGAGAGTAAAGCCCTGTGTATGAGTTAGGCTAGCTACACACACATCTATTTTTGTTCGTACGATCTTTTGCCGTCCTTATGAATTCCATTAGATAAAACGGAACTTGGCACACATAATCTGTTTGAAATCATCTGTTTAATCCAATCGAATTTATAAGGACGGCAATTTATTGACCGAGCGAAGAGAGGTCTAAGATTGAAGTCGACGGTTTGGCATTCCTCTTGTTTAAATGTTTTTATGTTGCGCATTTACGGCGAAACGCGCTAATAGATTTTCATGAAATTTGACAGGTATGCTCCTTTTCTAATTGCGCGTCGACGTATATACAAGGTTTTTGGGAATTTTGCATTTGAAGGATAATATAGAAGGAAGAAGGAGCCTCCTTCATACGCCAATTTCGGAGTAAAAATCAGACTATAGAATTGTCCATCATAAATCACTGACAAGTGATAACACAGATGTGTGGAGAAGCCAGTCTATTGCTGTATTTCCATAAGGTCCATAGTTTTAATCAGGTACTTGTGGATGGGAATACTGCGTGAGGTCTACTGTTCACAGAACTACTAGTAACTGAAAAAATAAACAGAGAGTAATTGGCTCCGAATGAGCGTATGTTAAATACCACCATAAATGAGCATTCAATAGTATTAGGAGTAGATAGCCTGCTCGTTTCTTGTAATTCTTGATACCAGTACCTTGAAACTCGAAATTTTTATTGTGATAAATTATAACAAAATGGAAATCCAGTAAGTCACAAACCCAATGAAATTATTTTTAAAGATATGTGGCGCATGTTCCTAACCTATCATATTACAGCATATATCCTGCGTGAGGTCTACTGTTCACAGAACTACTAGTAATATCGTACGAACAAAAATCGATGTGTGTGTGCGGGTCTTAACGGAAATATAAGATTGGTAAAAGTCATTCCTATTCAATTGTGGAAGAAGATATCTGAGTTCTCATACTTAGCGAATTCCCTATTCGTACATCTCGCCAAAGTTGTTAGGTGCTAAAATTTAGGATATTACTAAAACTTGGATGACAAATTGGTCAATGAACTATGATTTATTGGCTCAACTCCAACGGTCCAATAATGTGTTTCCTGTTATTGGCAAAAGTTGAATCGCTGATGGAACTTTTGAGACTGGGAAGATTGATTTTTGAAGTAAGATGGATATTGAAAAGTTATCCTTGACCTTGAAACAAGCTCTAAGTTGTTTTGTATTTATTTATTCATTTATTTATACATTAATGAATACAATATCATTATCAACTATCCACTAGCAGGTAACCCGTGCTCCGTAAGGGTGAAATTAAAACTTGACAAACTGAAAACTACATGTACTGAAATCTTGATCAATTTAAAATAGGTCTCTCACCATCCTTAGTAAATTGAGAATGTATATGCAAAAATGCAAGTAAATCAGTCCAGTAGTTCAGACGTGATGATGCGTCATTCGTGAATTTCTTATCCTTTACGTGTATAAGCCAGTTTCCTCTATTATAGTATAGACTAGCCGACAGGCTCGCTTCGCTCGCCATATCCGTATGGCCAGTAGGCTCCGACCCCTGGATCCCGACTGGATAATCCAAGGATGAGATCAGCAGGCTCGCTTCGCTCGCCTGCATTTTTCATTTGTAGGACGATCATATGTTAGGACGATCCAGTCGGGGGTCCAGACTAAACGTCTGGCTAAACGGATATGAAGAGCGGAGCGAGCCTGACGGCTAGTAATATAATATTCCCAGGAATAGCTCTGATTAAAGTAGCAGTGCCCAATCAATTTTTCCGCGATAAATACATTTCAATCTTCAACTTGGTGCCAACCTAACAAAGTCAACTCAACTTAATGCCAACCTGACAAAATTATTAATTTAGATACCAGTTCAACAACTGTTTCAAGAGGTACTCTCTCTAGATTATAGTTCTATATTTACATAATGGTATGAACATTTTTCAATTATATAATTAAGAGAATAAGAAGAATATACATGCTAAAAGACGAACTTTAAACCCTTAAAAACCACCCTTAGAGTTAAAATATTGCCAAAAGATCTCTTAGTGCGCCTCTAAAGGGCCAACTGAACATACCTACCAAATTTGAACGTTTTTGGTCCAGTAGATTTTTAGTTCTGCGAGTGAGTGAGTGAGTCAGTCAGTCAGTCAGTCAGTAAGTGCCATTTCCCTTTTATATATATAGATAGAAGATAGATAATAGATAAATGTATGATTGATAAGTATCTTTGAATGAGAATAACTTTTGAACTTTTATTTATTTATTTATTCGAATATATCAATGTGCGGTTCTCATCATCCATTTTCTTATGAAATTCTGTATCGAAATCATGTATCATAAATGACAATTTAAAAAAATGAAGTTGGATTCAAAATGGCGGTTCCAAGAGACCCATAATTTCACACCATAATTTTGATATGACATATCTTACATATCTTCTAATTTTCCTTTTAAAAGAAATGTTCAGCTGCCTCCATACAACAACTGAAACCATTTCAGATTGAAAACTTGACAAACTGGAAATTTGACGCAATGAAATCTTAAAGATTTGAAAATAGGCCCATAACAATCCCTTGTTGATGAAGAATCTGTGTGCAAAATTTCAAGTTGATAAGTCCTGTAGTTCAAACGTGATGATGCGTCAAACATAATTTTCCTATCCCGTACGTGTATAAGCCAGTTCTTCCCTTCATTATAGTATAGATTGATTATCCATTCATACATTGAATCACAATAGAAGCAGCGGAATGAAAAATCAGGCGCTATAGTCAGGTTCACGTTATAATGACAGTATTTAATTAGCAATGGTATTGCTATCCTTGTCTATCATTCAACAAAGTGGATAGCGCTGTCTCTTTCTCGCTTTACTCTGTTGCCAGATCGTCTTTCAACAATGTAGAATTGATAATTAATTAACAAAATATTTCATCTTGATCATGAAAATTCATTATAAAATTATTGAGAAATATAATTTCTTGCTTAATAAAATATTATGATTATTTTAAACGAGAATGAACAGTTAATATTACATCAATAAACCTGTATCAGCTACCGTCCATAGAAGGCATTAACAAGACAGAGTATCGGCAACGTTGCTCTGCTATCTTTCTTCACTGCCATTATAACGTGGACCTCACTATAGCTCAAATTTTTTAATTTAGTCGAATAAAATTTTAGGAAATTATAGTTAGATTCACAATATGTATATTGTCAGCATTCACCTATTAAATAGCATCAATGCTTCTTATTTAACCAATGCTGAAAGTATGAGGTGAATCTCAGTATTAAACTGTATACGAGTGCTTTGATATTGTACTTGGTGGTCTAAACTATAACTGTATATGGTGTATTGTGACTGTGCTTAGTTGGTGAAGTATACCTATGTATGTTGCTTCGATACTGTTTGAGAGTTTGAAGGCGCTGGGTAGGCAACACGCTTTACACCTAATGCGTTCTAAGGCGCTGATAGACTATCCATTCAATTTTGAGTATATTCTCCTTATCTTGTATTCGTTTCGTCTATTCTTATATTATTTTCCTTGTTTTTCTATTCATTCTTAAGTATATTCTTCTCATCTTGTTTCGTTTTCTATTGAGAACAGTTGAATCAGCTCAGAATGATAATACAACATCAAAGATAAAAGAAATTTGCGTGTCTCATCAATTATGTTCATTTATCTATTTATCAAATCATTAAACATAACATAGATGTTCAACGATTATTGTAATTTCGATGTATGAACCAATTCTCCCCATCTCATCCAATATTTATTTTTGATTCATTCTCCCCATCTCATCCAATATTTATTTTTGATTCATTCTCCCCATCTCATCCAATATTTATTTTTGATCCATTCTCCCCATCTCATCCAATATTTATTTTTGATTCATTCATCCTGCTTACGAATATTGTACCTTATTACTTCAAAATAGTTTCATAAGGAATCTTTTTCATGAAATTTGTAGAGTGAACATTCTCCACAGAATGTTTCACACAGAATACTACGTAAAAAAATCAGGTGTGGAAAATTGATCACATGACACTAGTGTTCCCGCGCATCTCAAGTCTACTATTCTAAGATCTGAGCCAGCTGGTGACAGGACAATAAAGCTAAGAGACACACGATGTCTGCTATCTCTTCATAGAGAATTATATAATAGAATCAACAGTTGCCAACAGTTTGCAATTATTGAATAATCACATTTTCTCGAATTTCGAGCATATTTTCAATTTTAGGTTGAAATGTTACTAAACATTTATTGTAGAGATTTCCATGCTCAATCTATTCCTCTTGAAATTTTTCGTTAAAATTGTATCCGAAGCCTGATAATTGGGAATCTGAAATCAAAATTTGCATAGATGGGGCGGTGCTCCTGGAATTTTTACAGATATGGGACTTGTGACAGTTGAAAGAGCTTGTAAATGACTATTTCAGGTATAAATTTGATCAAAATCGTTCGAGCCGTTTTCGAGAAAATCGCGAAAAACTCTGTTTTTGACAACATTTTCGCCATTTCAGCCGCCATCTTGAATTGCATTCGATCGAAATTGTTCGTGTCGGATCCTTATAGGGGAAGGACCTTAAGTTCAAAATTTCAAGTCTTTCCATTAATTGGGTGATGAGATATCGTGTACACACACACACACACATACACACACACACACACACACACACACACATACACACACATAGAGATAGTAAATGACTATTTCAGGTATAATTTGATCAAAATCGTTGGAGCCGTTTCCGAGAAAATTGCGAAAAACCCGGTTTTTGACAACATTTTCGCCATTTCAGCCGCCATCTTGAATTGCATTCGATCGAAATTGTTCGTGTCGTATCCTTATAGGGGAAGGACCTTAAGTTCCAAATTTCAAGTCTTTCCATTAATTGGGTGATGAGATATCGTGTACACACACACACACATACACACACCACACACACACACACACACACACACACACACACACACACACACACACACACACACACACAGAGTGACCAATACCCAAAAACCAGTTTTTTGGACTCAGGGGACCTTGAAACGTATAGAAATTTAGAAATTGGGGTACCTCAATTTTTTCGGAAAGCAATACTCCTTTACTATGGTAATAGGATAAGGAAAATGATAATAATCTTCCCAGATACTGAATTGTATATTTATCACAGACCCTGTAAATCTCATGTGAGTGGGTATATCCATAGTGAAGATGCATAGATTATCCTAGGTATCCCATGTTATATATCCTTCATGTTGCGAATTTAAAGCCGATTTTATGTTAATTCAAGATGTCCACTACTGTCTTTTATTAAGTGTTTTTTTAGGATTGAATTGTAAGAACGACACAGTATGAGAGACTATCAGGGTCACATAGCTCCACCAAAAACAACTAGTAGGATTATCGGTTGGGTTGGGTTAACAGTAGAATTTGCAACATAAAAGCCCTATACAATGGGATATCGTCTTATGCTATCTTTCCTCTATGTTACATCTTCATTTGATACATATTTCTTCAGCTATTTTCTCAGCAATTTTTTTAAACCACACAGCCCTCCAGACATGGATCTGGAATATCCTTTGGAATGAAATAAACTTGCAAAATCTCACATCTCAAAAAACTCGAATCATATTCATGTTGAGGAATCAAATGAGAAATTTCAGATTTCCATGCTGGATGTGATGATATACAACTATATTTCCAAATCTATTTCATAATTGGATTTGTGCTCTAATTCTTCTCACAAAACGTCTCGCAGTTTTCCTGATTGAAGTCGAGCCGACGTAGAACGAAAAAGGTTTTCCACTGACGGAAAAGTCTGAAAGAACGGTTTTCTTTTCTAATCGATGTGTTAAGGCATGACTTGTGTTACGTGTCTTTTCCCTTCTAGCATCAATAACAACAGGGAGGCGAAAGAGGGAGAAAGAAAAAGCGAAAGAGGGAGAAAGAAAGAGCGAAAGAGGGAGAAAGAAAGAGCGAAAGAGGGAGAAAGAAAGAGCGAAAGAAGGAGGAATATGAAGGGAGAGAAAAGATCTAGGAACGTCAATTCCTTCCGATAAAGAAGACATACTGAACGGGCTTTGAAAGTTGATACGGTTTCAGAGGTTGCTAACTTGATAGGTACTGCTGTGGAGATTATATATATGTATATACTAGGTTTTCCTATGTAGGTTCAGTGGTAGATGGATGTCGAAAATATAGGTATAATAGTGTGGTATATAGGTATAAATGTATGTTTTGAGTGTGTGACTTGGGAGAATTGGAATTGGAAAAAGAAGGAACGGGGGATTTGGAATGGGAGGAAATAGAGAAATTGATGGTGGGAGGGATGGTAGAAGGGAAGGGATGAAGATTGATCGATTGATTGATTGAGTACTTCATATATGTAGATTACAATATATACTGGCTTATACAAGTATACAGTAGCTTACAATATAGCAACGTTTTAGATGAATTTACATAACATAAACTAAGAAAATAATTATTGAACTGTACAATGATATGAAAAAAATTAATTTGAAGTAACTATACAAGATAATATTGTAATGCATCTACATATCAATGTCCATTCTTTGGAAAGAATATTAAAAAAATATCCTTCCCAGTAACTCTCTACCAAGAAGATTGATTGATTGATTGATTGATTGATTGTTTGATTGAGTACTTTATTTATGTACATTACAATATATACTGGCTTATACACTTATATACAATAGCTTACAATACAGCAAAATTATAGATGAATTTACATAATATAGACTAAGAAAATAATTATTGAACTGTATATGATATGAAAAAGCAATTTGTAATATAATAACTATAGAAGATGGAGAGAGGAGAGGAGAGGAATTTGAGGGAATGGAGAAGAAGAGAAAAACAGGAGAGGTGAAAAATGAATAAGCAGAAGAAGAGGACGTAGATGAAAAAAATGTGAGAACTGAAAGGAGAATAAAATGTAAGAAAAAGTTGGGGAAAGGTACCATGAGTGAAATTACAAGAACTTTTGAAATTTAGAGTAATAATGAGAAGTTGGAGAAGAATGAATGAATGAATGAATGAAAAGGCAATAAAATGAATGAAGAATGGAATGAAAAATAGAAAATAGCAGTATAATTGAGAAGCATTGATGATGAGAAAGTGAGAAAAAGGAAGAAAAGGAGATGAAAACAGCAGGAGAAGAGGAAGAAGAAGAAAAGGAAGAAAAAGAAAAAGAAGACAGCAGGAGAAGAAGAAGAACAAACAAATAGAGAAAAAAAGAGGAATTTGGAAGTATAGGAAGTAGACAAATAATAAGAGACTACAGACAATGAGAAAAAGGGGGTGAATGAATATGAAGATTTTTCGAGAAGAAGGAAACAAAAACAAATTATAGAATGCAATTAAAAAGAGGACATAGAATGAAATTGGAAAGGAGATGGCATATAAAAGTGAGAGAAAAAAATTGAAGTAAGAAGCAAGTAGGAGATATTACCAAGAAAATAGAGAATGTTTCAGAGTATAAAGCAAAACATAACAGCAGTATGATAAGAAATCAAAGAACAAGAAACATGATGCTTCGAAGAAAATGAGAAGTATATTTTGGAGAAAGAAGGAGGAAGGAGGAAGAAAGAGGAAGAAGGAGGAAGATGGAGGAAGAAGGTAGAGGAAGGAGGAAGATGGTGGAAGAAGTAGGATAAAGGAGGAAGAAGGAGGAAGATGGAGGAAGAAGGACGAAGAAGGAGGAAGATGGAGGAAGAAGGTAAAAGGTAGTAGAAGAAGAAAGAATGTGGATGGAGGTGGAAGAATGAGGAAGAAGGAGAAAAAAGAAGGAAGGTATATATTGCAGAGGAAAAGAAGTGGAATAGAGCAGGAAGACTTGAAAAGAAAAGAGAAGAAGTAGGTGGGAAGAAAAAGAGACAAGTGAAAAGCTTGAAGTAAGAAAGAAAATGGCTGGATAGTGAAATCTGAGGCGTAATCGAAGGGCACGCTCTTCAATGAATACAAAGTGTCTTGCAAGGGTTGCTGTTCTAACGACAGTCGATACAAGTAAATCGATATGCAGATGTCAAACCGATATATCGATTTTTTTTACTGCTACGACATTGTGGGTTAATCTATAGTGAGGTCCACGTTATAATGGCAGTGGATAAAGATAGAAGAATAGCGATGCCGATTCAGTACATTAATTAATTATATTTCTACACTGTCAAAAACATAATTGGCATCGTTCTGGACCTAGAAAAGGATAATACCACCGGCTATATCGAATGATAGACAAGGATAGCAAGACCAAAGTTGATCAAATACTGTCATTAAAACGTGGACCTCACTATAGAGTCTGTAGTGAGGTCCACGTTATGATGGTAGTATCTGATTGACATTGGTGTTGCCATCCTTGTATCATCTTTGTATCATCCTTCGTATCATCTTTGTATCATCTTTGTATCATGATTGTATCATCTTCCTATAGTGAGGTCCACGTTATGATGGTAGTATCTGATTGACATTGGTGTTGCCATCCTTGTATCATCTCCGAATCATCTTTGTATAATCTTCGTATCATCTTTGTATCATTATCGTATCATGTTTGTATCATCTTCCTATAGTGAGGTCCACGTTATAATGGCAGTATTTGATTGACATTTGTGTTGTCATCCTTGTCCATCATCCTTGTATCATCTTCGAATCATAATCGTATCATCTTTGTATCAACTTCGTATCACCTTCGTATCATCTTTGTATCATCTCTTTAGAATCGATGCTCTAAGAATCACCTTTGTATCATCTTCCTATAGAGAGGTTCACGTTATAATTGCAGTATTTGATTGACATTGGTGTTGATATCCTTGTCTATAATTCGATTACTTTCTCTGATATGTGAGAATCCAGTTTGAGGCAGTGGCAAATTTAAAAAAAGAAAGCGGTGCTTTGCGTTTTGAGTTCTCAGTCTGAAATTTCATTGATGTCATTTTGTACCCTTTTTCTTATCCGTGTGTTTTTCTCCCATCACTCTTCATCACTAATTTAGAACTTCTTGTTGGTTTCAGGTGAGTCCATATGAAACTTCACAATTGATAGCTGCAACGTAAGTTTCCAGCCTCAATTTTATCGGAATCGAATTCAATACCCAGACATCTTAAGGTGCGTACAGATATATGCGCCGCGAACATGAGAAATTCACTTTTAATCAGCTGACTATATCTGTATTTTTACAGAAACTGTAAGATACAGATATAAAAAGCTTGGCATCAGCTGATAAAAAGTGAATTGCTCATGTTCGCGGCGCGAATATCTGTAAGCACCTTTAGACCAGTTACACATACATCCATACATCGATTTTTGGAGGAACGGTTCTCTGCCGTCTTCATGAATTCTATTAGATTGAAAAGATGAGGATTGTCAAGTTCCGTTTAATTTGAAAGAATCATAAGGACGTTCAAAAATCAATGAGTGTGTAACTTGGTTTACAATCTAATCAGTTCAAGTTGAGGTCATTACTTTCACACTATTTTAATGTTCCATACAACATTTGAGTTATATTGACCGCATTTCGTGTTATAAACATTTAAATTGTGTAGTTATAATGATTGCAGTTTGAAATGAACCAAGAAACCGTCATAATTGATTGACCGAGCGAAGTGAGGTCTCAAGCTGCGTACACATACGCGCTTCCAACCCGCACCGAGCACGCTCCGCCCTCGTACCGCCCTCGTTCCTCCATTGTACCGCAGTCGCTCCACCCCCGCTCT
This sequence comes from Nilaparvata lugens, assembly GCF_014356525.2. Classification (NCBI taxonomy): domain Eukaryota; kingdom Metazoa; phylum Arthropoda; class Insecta; order Hemiptera; family Delphacidae; genus Nilaparvata; species Nilaparvata lugens. Next base: position 9,353 of record NW_024091339.1, on the reverse strand, counting down.
GTAGTCGCACCCATCATGAACGTTACGGAATATGTTAGATCTTCTCGCGTTCCCCGGTCGAACCACTCTTGCTCCCCGGTCGATCATCAATCGCTCTGCTGGAGTGACGTTCGGTTGCGGAGCAGAGCGAAAGTCTGTACGCACCTTAAGATTCAAGTCGACGCTTTGGCATTTCTTTTTATTGTTTATATGTTAAATGTTTATATGTTGTGCATTCACGGCGAAAAGCGGTAATAGATTTTCATGAAATTTGTCAGGTATGTTCCTTTTTAAATTGCGCGTCGACGTATATACAAGGGTTTTGGAAATTTTGCATTTCAAGGATAATATAAAAGGAAAAGGAGCCTCCTTCATACGCCAATATTAGAGTAAAAATCAGACTATAGAATTATTCATCATAAATCAGCTGTCAAGTGGATTATAAATTGCATGCCATGACAATGCAATTCAATATCTCAATTTAACTTGGTAAAAAATCAGCAGCTGTGTAGACTATTAATATTGCATGCCTCATTGAATGCAATTTTTATGCACTATTAAATGAACTATTGATTGCGTGCAATAACGCATGCAATTAATAACTAAAATAACATAGTATTGTCTCTCGATATTTGCTTTGAACTCGGGCTGTCCTGTTGCCAGTATGTTTCGAAGGAGATTAGCTTTTGATACACCAACCCCAACAGCCATTAGCCGTTTTCAAACCGATATCTCGACGACACGACATACAGACAGGATTTACTCTGATGGACAATATAAGAAGAGGCTGCGGTCTATAACTGCGCGAGGTCTACTGTTCACAGAACTACTAGTATTATGTTATTGATATATTATGTTATTATATATTATTTGTTATTGATATACAAGGTTTTTTGGGAATTTTGCATTTCAAGGATATTATAAAAGGAAAAAGGAGCCTCCTTCATACGCCAATATTAAAGTAAAAATCAGACTATAGAATTTTATTCATCATATATCAGATGACAAATAATTACACAGATGTGTGGAGAAGCCAGTCTATTGCTGTATTTCCATAAGGTCTATCGTTTCAATCAGGTACTTGTGGATGAGAATACTGCGTTAGGTCTACTGTTCGCAGAACTACTAGTATAAATCTCAATATCTCAATCAAATTTGATCATAACGGTGGATCCAATCACGTTATAGATACAGTGACTATAAATGAATCTTATAGTCTCTGCAGTTGTAGCCTACATCATAAGAAATCAAAATCCACGAACTAAAACTTCCCATCTAATCAAGTTTCTGACGATTTAATATTTAATTGGATTGGAGCGCTAGGGTGACTACACTAACTCATTCCTACACCAACTACACTTCTACACTAACTAGCTTCGGTGATGAACAATCTCACTAGATTACAATCTTAGAGCCACGTGTAGAAACTTGACTTGGCGTAACTTTGGAGGTTATGTTAGGTTAGGTGCTTGTTTTTGGGCGGGAGGTGTTGAGGGGTTCCCGGGGGACATGTAGAACATGTTAACTGGTGACTTGATCACTAGTCATTATCACGTGTCTCTCTCTTCCTCTTACACGCTCTTTCTTTCTTCCTCTTACTCACACACTCCCTCTATCTGTTCTCTCTCTCGCTCTCTTTCTCTCTCTTGAACCTCTCTCTTTCCATAAAACATCTCAATTTACAGGCTTGTTCGGAGAGAATTTGTAAAATATTAAGTAGTCTTTACTACTGTAAGATCCATCTTCTAGATTCATTCATTCATTCAATCACCTCTTAAGATTCACTTTTTAGATTTATTCATTCATTCAATCACCTCTTAAGATTCACTTTTTAGATTTATTCATTCATTCAATCACCTTTAGATTCCCTTTCAGATTCATTCATTCATTCAATCACCTTTAGATTCACCTTTTAGATTCATTCATTCATTCAATCACCTTTAGATTCACCTCTTAATATTCACTCATTCATTCATTCATTCACCTTTAGATTCACCTTTCAGATTAATTCATTCAATTACCTCCAGATCACCTCTTAAGATCCACCTTTTAGAGTCAATCACCTTTAGATTCACCTCTTAAGATTCACCTTTCAGATTCAATCACCTTTAGATTCACCTCTTAAGATTGACCTTTCAGATTAATTTATTCAATCACCTCCAGACCACCTCTTAAGATCCATCTTTTAGATTCATCACCTCTAGATTCACCTCTTAAGATCCACCTTTTAGATTCAATCACCTTTAGATTCACCTCTTAAGATTCACCTTTTAGATTAATTTATTCAATCACCTCTAGATCACCTCTTAAGATCCCCTCTCAAGATTCACTCATTCATTCACCTTTAGATTCACCTCTTAAGATTCACCTTTAGATTCATTCATTCATTCACCTTCAGATTTACCTTAATTAACTTTCACTTTGAGATTCACTTTTTAGTTGTAATAGGATATCAGTGATAAAAATCTTGTCCCCAATCTTTCTATGATTATTTATAGTCAACATGCATCTATAAATAAATATTATTTGATGTTGGAACCCGAGACAGGCTGTCTCGACCCAGTACATTCTGACATCTGCCGGCAGAAATTCGAATTACATTGAAGAATCAGGAGCGAGTAGGCGGGGCTTGTGGTGTAAACTTGTCACCAATCTTTCATGCGATTGGTTCGTCGCTCAGTATTCTCCATTCAATCCTCTTTCTATGTATTATTCATTGTCCTGCAAATCTTGGGTTGCTGAGTTAAATTTTCATGTTGATAGTTCACTTGTAAATTCAATTCAAATCCAGTATTGATTTAAATTTAAAGTATTTCAAAGTCGGAGAATTGATAACGTATTTTTGGTAACATTGACCAATAAGGACCGTATATGAATGACTACATGGGTTAAGCAATTTCTGTTGAAATCTTAATGGTATCGTTTAGAAATGTTATTTTCTCACGGCTTTATTTTTGGTTCAACGTCAACTATAGGAATTAGCATAGCCACCTCTAATACAAGGCCCCGGCCTACGATATTGCAACGTCGCAGTATGGGCCTAGAATCTAATACATGATTGGTGAAAAAGATCAGCTGGTTTTTTTTAATATTTTAATATTCCATAGGTGGCTATGGAATTAGGGTAACCGTCCACTGGAACCGTATTCAACTGATCCGTTCGGCCGTTGGATCGGACGAATCTGCCGCCGTTAATTCAGCCGAATATGGTCGTCCATTGAAACAGTTCACGTCAGTCTAGTTGCCAATTATTGAATCAACTACTATCATAGCCACCAAAAGTTTTCATAAACAATGATATATTGAGATTTTGAAAATAGAATAAACAAATATCCACTAAATCAGTTATTTATTACAATAATCTTACCTTCAACAAATATCCACTAAATAAGTTATTTTTTATCAAGCAATCTTTGTTCACAGATTCCTTTGAACATCACAACGATGATATCTTGAACTAAACTTATCACCTTTTCATTGTCCATAGTTTCAACTTCATAAAACAGAACAACTTCAAAAAACAAAACCAAACAAAACTGTGAAACAAATTTTAGGTTAGGAACACTTTGTTGTCTCAGCTCAACTAGTTAGAGCTGAAAAATCCCATTTAATTCGGAACGAAAAATTGTTTGACCGGAGACGGCCGTGCACGGCCTGTTGCAATGGACGAGCATCTATTCCTTTCTTTGTTGGGGGATCGTTCGGTCGCCTTCGGTAGTTTTCGGCCGATGCTAGTTCGAACGAAAACGGTTCTAGTGGACGGCCCACCATATCATTTAAGGCTGTGCAAAGGCTAAAAATAAACTTTCTACTCGTGAAGTTTTTTTATTTGTATATCATCAAACTATCAAAATGGAAAGTTTTTTTAGGAGAAAATTTTTTTCCGATCATTACTTTTTGAGATATGAGCGACTGAAGTTTAAATTTTTGGGACAGAGCATTTCAAATTCGGTAAGATATAAATTCATGAGATTCAGAGGATGGAATCTTCATTGTATTGTTGATCTAGTAAAACATATTTTTTTTGAAAATATCAATTTTTGGAAAAGTTATCCAATTTACCAAGAATAACTCAACTAAAAGTTATTTTTGGGTTTTTTCAGTAAATTGAATAACTATCTTAAAAATTGATATTTTCAGAAAATTTTTGTTTTACTAGATCAAGAATACCATGAAGAATCTATCCTCTCAATCTCATGGAGTTATCTTTTAATGCTATCTTTGAAATGTTCTGTCCCAAAAATTTGAACTTTAGGCGCTCATATCTCAAAAAGTAATGATCAGAAAAAAAATGTTTTCGCCACACTGCACAGAAAGCAGCTGTTTTCTAGTCTCTACGTAGATCTTAAAGATCTTGTTTGCAGACGACTCTCGTCTGACGTAAGAAACAGGTTTCTTTTCGGTCTAGGCAGAAAGTGTTATCTTTCCAGCGCTTGGAAGTCCGTAGTAATAAGTCATCCGCTAGAACGGGCGAGTGTCACTTTCTTCATCAAAGTCGCCATGATTTCAGTTCGAGTTTGAATCAAACTAATTCAGCATTCGCTTTGCAACCATTTTGATTCAATTATTTATTGTTGATTAGCGCATTCCAAATTTAAAAATGCTGAAGATGACGACGCCCGTGATATTCCAAGTGAAATTCTAAAATAATCTGAAATCCTGACTGCAAATCTTCTACCACTAAAATCAAAAGATAGGTATGATAACAAGTATCTTTATTTATTTTTCAGCAATACCTGTAGTGGGCGAAAAATATTGTCACACCCACGGGCAAAAATGTTTTCCGGCTCTCAATCTTTGAAAACCGATTTCGAGCCGGAAAAATCTCATTTTCTGCTCTAGGTGCGAAATATACTATTTTCTGAGAGAACTTTTTCATTTTGATAGCTTGATGATATACCAATAAAAAAACTTTGAAAAATATCACCAGTAGAAAGTTTATTTTTAGCTTTTGCACAGCCAAGCAAAAGAAGTCCGAACTATTTGTAACTATCTCTTAAAAATTCACGTTTCTCGTCTTATGAAAGAATTTTATGTCACCATCCCAGTGCCATGATTATAATATAAAACTACCCTCTTTTATTTCTATTCAGAAACTTCCACCTTATTTGAATCTATGTAAATCCTACAGTGTATTTTGTGTCACCTCAGTCTTTCAATTCAGTAGTTATATCACATCTAGGTGTAACAAGTTCACAAAATAGTCCATGAAAATAGGTAATATTTCACTATGTGTGAATGTGTATTCAAGCAATAACAATAAATTGGTATCAGAATTTGTAAGATCCATCTGAAACTGCAGCGTTCCTTGTTAACATCCCTCTGATACTGTACTTCCAATTCAACCAAATCTGTCAGTTTGAAATGAGGCTCTCTATAGTTATGTTTGTAAAGTAGTTGAGTGCTTTTCACTAACTTTCCAGACTACTGTGGGTCAATAAAAATGAAGGGTCATAAATGATAGTGAAGGGGATAGAGTAGCCTATTTTGTGACTGCAGCTGTTATTTTTTATCGCTCACATTTTTCTTTCGAGTTATCAAGCACACCAGTGTACCCAGTTTTATTATTATCACCTATTTTCCTGCAATAGTCTGTAGTGAAACCATTGCAATGGCGTCCTCCCATCTTGCTTTTTACTTGTTCTACATCGTCCTCTTCCTCTACTGATTAATCTTTTCTCTCTTCTTTTTGAATTTTATAATAGCCAGTAGTTTTGTACTACTTTTGATCCTCGATTTCCTCCAAAGGTCTTCTGAAATAAATGAAGTGGAATTGAAAAATAAGAGGGAAACTGTTCAAGTTGAACGGAGAATTCTGAGAAGAAGTAGAAATAGGAATGAAGAAGTGAGATCTGACGATACTTGGAGAAATGAGGGTGAAATAGAAAGATGAAAATCTGGTGTGGCGCACTCACACAACTTTCCTTGCCGTTATGAAAATAGATCACCTGACGCTAGTGTTCCCGCGCATCTCAAGTCTACTATTCAAAGATCTTTGCCAGCTGGTGACAGAACAATATCGCTGGATACACACGAGATCTGCTATCTCTTCATAGTGGATGATTTCATAGAATCAACAGTTGCCAACAGTTTGCAATATTGAATAACTAACCGTCAGGCTCGCTCGCTCGCCATATCCGTCTAGCCAGGGGGCTCCGCCCCTGTACCCGACTGGATAGTCCAAGAATGAGATCAGCAGGCTCGCTCCGCTCGCCTGCATTTTCATTGAGCATTTTATCATATGTTAGGACGATCCAGTAGGGGGTACAGAACTAAACGCTGGCTAAAACGGATATGGCGAGCGAAGCGAGCCTGATGGCTAGTAATATAATGTTCCAGGATTGAAGTAGCAGTGCCCAATCAATTTTTCCGCGATAAATGCATTAAATCTTCAACTTGGTGCCAACTTAACAAAGTAAACAACTTAATGCCAACTGACAAAATTATTAATTTAGTTGCCAGTAACAACTGTTTCGAAGAGGTATCTATCTAGATTATAGTTCTATAGTAACATATGATATGGGAATTTCCATATAATTAAGAGATTGGGAGAAGAAGAATATACATGCTAAAAGACGAACTTTAAACCCTTAAAAAAAAACCTTAGAGTTTAAATATTGCCAAAAGATTTCTTAGTGCGCCTCTAAAGGGCCAACTGAACATACTACCAAATTTGAACGTTTTTGGTCCGGTAAATTTTAGTTATGCGAGTGAGTGAGTGAGTGAGTGAGTGAGTGAGGAGTCAGTCAGTCAGTGAGTGAGTGCCATTTCGCTTTTATATATATAGATCACATTTTCTTGAATTTCGAGCTTATTTTAGGTGAAAATGTTACAGAACATTAATTGCAGAGATTTTCATACTCAATCTTTTCCACTAGAAAGTTTTTGTTCAAATTATATCTGAGACTTAATAATTGTGAATCTGAAATCAAACTTTGCATAGATGGAGCTCCTGAAATTTCTACATATATGGGACTTGTGGCAGTTTATAGAGCTTATCAATGACTATTTCAGGTAAAAATATAATCAAAATACACACACATGTATTATACATACATATGTATTATGGCTTGTATAGTGAGTTTTATAAAATATCTAAAAGTAAAAATAACTTTGACAACTTGATTGTGTTTCTCTGTTTCCTTGCATGCATAGTTCAAATCACGAATCAATCTCATTCATTGTTTCATTAAAACCACTTTTTTGGACTCAGGGGACATTGAAACATATAGAAATTTAGAAATTGGGGTACCTTAATTTTTTTTGGAAAGCAATACTTTCCTTACCTATGGTAAGGGGCAAGGAAAGTAAAAACTGAGAAGAGAACGATTTAAAAAACTTATTTTAAACCAATACAATTAACAAGAGAAGAGAAACCGACAAAAAAGGTATGAGAAAAATAGGATACAAATAGCTTGGAGAATAGAACAAATTGGAGGTGGAATGGAGGAGAATGTAGCATTGGAATGGGGCATTGGTATTTCTCTATAAGGCATACTGACTGTTTGAAGTGAATGTAGGATCTACTACTGGCTTTATTGGTGAGATGTGAGCTATTGCTCTGCTGCATTGTAGCCTAACAGCATTATCAATTATCATCATTGTAGTCAGATTTCAGTAGCCGAGTAGCTCACAAAAACAAATGGTGCCTATCGTCAGTCGTTGAATAAATTCTTCTTCTCATCTTCATCTTCTTCTATTTTCCTTATGTCTTCTCCTCCCACGTCTACTTCAGCTGAACCTAGTTTTTTCATACTTATATTATTCTCCCCCTTCTTTCCTCTTGTTTGTCTCATTTATTTATTTCTTCCAATTCATATCCTTTTCTTTCCCTTCAGTGTCGGTTCTTCTTCATATTCTTTTTTCTTCTAATTATTTTTGTTCTTCTCCTTCCTCTTTAACTTTCACCTTCTCACATTCTCCTCTACTCCTAATCCTCCTCCACCTCCTACAATTCCTTTCTCCACAATTTTGTTCTTTAACATTTCTCTTCTCATGTTCGACTCACTCACTTATTATTTATCCACTTCTTCCCTTCTCTCTCTCTTTTCTGGTCTTCTTCTTTCTTTTTCTCTTCCTGTTAATATTTAGTATCCTCTGAGCGTCGGTCTTCTTTCTCTGTATTCTACTTCTACACCTCCTCGCTCTTCCTATTCTCCTTCTCGTTCTTCTTCTTCTTTTTCTAGTTCTTCTTCTCGTTCTTCCTCTTCTTTCTGACCTTCTTCTTCTTCTTCTTCTTTTTTCTTCTCTTCTTCTTCTTCTTCTTTCTTATTCTTCTTCTTCTTCTGTTCTCTTCTTCTTCTTCTTTCTTCTTTCTTATCTTCGTCTTATCTTAAACTTTTGTCTTGTCTCGTGTTCTTCTTCTTCAACTTTTTGTCTTGTTATCTTCGTCTTCTTCTTCAATTCTTGTTCTTGTTCTTCTTGTTCTTCTTCTTCAACTTCTTGTTCTTGTTCTTCTTCTTTTTTCTATTCTTCTTCAATTCTTCTTCTCTTCTTCTTTCTTTTCTTCTTCTTTCTTCTTCTTTTTTCCTATTCTCCTACGTTTTCTAATTTTCTTCTCGTTTTCTCCTTCTTCCTGACCTTCTGCTTCTTGTACATCTGTCAGGCATTCAGAATCTATGTGAGCCATAATGTCACTCATTTGAATTGAATTCGGCCCCGCTCGGTCTCCCCTCGGAATTGTTCTGGCCAACAAAGAAATAATTTGCTCGCTCAAACACCTACAAATCGTTCCACTCCATGGTGGAAAGTCAGCGTGGAAAAAACATGACGAATGATGGCGAATATTTGCAGTTTTCCGACTAGTGGAAAAGCGCAGGTTTCAGGATAAATTAACTAGTGTTTCCGAAAGTCCTTCATGATGAATATAAATATAACAACAATTACAGATGGAATTAAATAGAGAATGCATTGGTTCAAATGCTAATTAATATATAATTATATTTAACGAAAATCGCAAGTAAATGCTGTAAATCACCCGAAGACCTGCTACTGCAAACATTGACAACAGGGTTAAAAAGCCAGATGGAAATCGATGAGAACTACTATCCAAAAATTTTGGATAGTCCAAAAATCCAAAATCCAACTACTATCCAAAAATTTTGGATAGTAGTTCTCATCCTGTTAATCCTGTTAATCCTGTTAACCCTGTTGTCAATGTCTGCAGTAGCAAAGGTCTTCGGGCTGATTTGCAGCATTTATTTGGGATTTTCGTTAAATAATAATTATACTAACAACAATATTTAATAATTAATTTAGAAGGTGAATTACCAAAAACTTGAGACTAAAGATTTGAAATCTAGAAATTGAAACTATAAAATTGAAAACCAGAATCTACTACTAAATAACATAGGTAACTATAAAGATCTCGAAAA
>NW_024091338.1:0-21204 GCF_014356525.2 Nilaparvata lugens | reverse complement strand
CTTTTTATGAGCTTCTGAGTAATTTCCAGATTAACTTAAAAGCAAACGTTTATAGTTGGCTATACGGTAGAACGTTCCACTTCTAATCTATGTTGTGTATTAGCATAAGCAACGTCATCGATAAAGCCAACAGTGTTATAAAAAATTGAACAAGTCTTCAGGATATCATATATTTGAAAGGATTAGATCGTAAATAACGCCGTCAAACATGATAGGAAACCGGTTCTCAAGTTAGGATTGATGTAAAGCCTGTATTTTTCATCATAATGATTTCCATGATTTCAAATAGTACTTTTTATGTACACCTGAGTACATAAACTCCGAACATTCTGTGTATCATCAGCTCCCTGCACAACACGTGAAAATCAATACATAAAAATGCTTCTTGAAAACACAATTTCAGGAGGTGCTGCATAGGCTGACTGTTTAGCTCTTCAGACTTATCTTCATTTTAATGATATGTAGTTCCTTTCAAGTTCTTATCACGGGTTTGACAGATGATTGACTGACGGTCATCTATAGCTATCACAACTCTTTCTTGCTCCAACGGTCAACGAACGTTCCACCCTTTACAGTATCATACTAACCCTTCACCACCTTTTTTCCTCACAAACTCGAATACGATTTTCTAGGAATCGTTCTTTCAACTGCCGATAGTCTACACTACTTTTCAGCAAGTGGCGCTGCTTGCAGACATGGATACAACCGACAATAGCCCTAGAAGATGCTTGCCCTTGCCGCCCAGGTGGAATGATGCCTGACCAGGGTTGATAATATTTTCGACAATGCCAGAAAGCTCATGAAGCTTTCAAGAGGTTCTTTGCCTTTTTTTACACAATAACCCATATCCATATTGTTGTTTAGTCACTACATGGGAATCTTATATTTCTACATAGGGATATGATATATTATGAACAGAATTTGCACCTACTGCTTTGCTTGGGTTCCACATGATTTGTCCCACATTTTTTGGATGTTTTTGGGCTCCTTTGAAGTGGGTCTTTGTTGGAACTTATCGGTATGTGAATAAGATTTTTGAAACGACCATATTTTGAAAATGTCACCAGGAAGATGTCCTCTTCAGTGCTCATTTAGCTTGATGCAGCTGATATGCTTCGAGTTTAAACCTAATAGGAATTCACTTATGATCCTACAGTATTAGCATCTACTCTTGATTCTTTCCGAGCTGCTCTTCAGTTGAAGTACTCTGGACTTTTCTTCCCTATTGTCAATTTCCTGCTAAAATCGATTTTTGAGAAAATGTTCGACTATCAAGTACTTTGGTACTGGGAGGGTCCATTACTACATCTTAAGTCTTTTTAAGCTGATTTCAAGTGGAAAATTATCTGTCACATAAGATCATACATCAAATCTAGGTATATAAGTAAAACCTTAAAAAACAGTATTCGTCTTGTAATATTTAGTCATTGTGATTTGATTTCCAGTCATTGTCACATCGGATTCAGTATGTTTATCTTCTGACTGAAATCAAATGTTTATTGTGAACAGCAACTGAAGGTGACAAACAAATAATGTAGTGACTCCCATCGTTACCAACCAACACTTCCTTGAATTGTTGTCAAAGCTGTTATTGATAGGGAATAAAAATGATTCAATTTAATCCAATCTCAACATTTTAAACAATACCATTACATCACTGTCATGTGCTGTACTCCTACATTGTCAGTTGGAATACTCTATTGAGTGCAATGATCACATGTTTATTTTGTCTGAACTAAAATCATTGGGAGAGGGTCTCTGGTTGACTAGCGCACTAGTTGAATGAGTACCTTTGTTATGATTCAATTTCCCCCTAAATATTGTGTGTTTCGAGCTCGAATACTACTATGAACCATGATAGTTAGTAGTAGAAGAAAAGTATTTAATAAAGTAAGTAGTTATGGTAAAGTCATGGAATTAATAGCTAATATAGGATTGTATTTATTACCTGTTTGTCAACAGGAAGAAGTACGTTGTTGTACACTAAAACCATCCTGCTGTAGCAATATTTATTGTACAATTTGAGCGATGAGAATTATGCAAATTAGCCTGAGAAGTTAGCCTGTTATAAAATGGATTTTGCTGTTCTGCTTTTCTGTGTTGTGTTGTTGACTCTGTAAGTGTGTGCGTAGAAGCTAGGATCCTAGGAATAACATCAATTTTCCTGGAGCAACAGTCTAGTTCATGAACCTTGCTTTTTGCGTTGTGTAGTGTGACTCTATAGTGTGTGTGTAGAAGTTGTGGAAGATCAACGATTTTCCTAGAATATAAGTTGGTTCACAACCTTATAAGGCAAGGAATTTATAGCTGCCTAGGAAAAATAGCTGTCACTTGGTGGGAGAATGTATCTTAAATTGTAGTTGTAACGTCCCTTTCTATGGTGGAATTTTTCTAGAGTATAGTAACTGCCAATCACAGTTGGTGTTGGTTAGGTCTATTAGTAGGATGATCTCACAGCTGTCCACCTCAAGACGAGAAAAGCGAAGTGGCTTCACTCAGCGTCTGTCCTCCGACATAAGCAGTACTAAAAATGTAGTCTGATCAGAACTTGGTGTTAACATGGCTTCCATGCCAGCTTTAGTTTTTTTTTAGTATTGGCTCTGGAACCTTTTGTTCCAGCAGCATTTTTAGTCTTTTGCCTATGTAGTCGCTTTAATTAAGAAGAGAGAGAGAGAGTATCAAATTGTCACCTCACAATGGAGATTTTTCTCCTATAACCGCTACTAAAGGTACGTCATAGATTTATAATTTTATTAAGGAAAATATCTTCAATGAAAGCTTCCATCAAAGTATTTATTGTAATGTACCGTAATTAAAGTGTAAAAATTGAGAATAGTCCTTTTGATTTGAATGGAAGATGGAAATGGTAATTCAAACTGAAAAATGTTGTAAGAAAATGAACGGTATATGTTTGTAGAAATATAGAGTGCCTATTAGAAGGAATTAAGATATTTTGGCTTGTATATTTCTGAAGAGAAAGCTATTATTATTTATAAAAATAGATCTGTCAATTTGTGAGATTTTCAGAGACTGTATTTTATGATTAATTCTATTAGTAATTTTATCATCTTATTGTCATATTGAAATCATTTCAATGATTTTGATTAGGGAGAAATCACCTAAATATCATATAATTTTTCAAGAGAATCTTTTGATATTAAACAACTATACTCGAAAGTTGATATGGAAAGTTGTTCAATCAACTTGGAATTATGTACTATGTAGGCCTATTATGGAATACTATGTATCATCACTTTGTGTATAGGGCGTAACCTTATTACAAATAAATTCTATTCTTTTAAATCAAGAGATGGAGTAGGTAATGCCTATATGTTTTTAAGTAATAATCTGATTGAGTTTATATAACCTAATATAGGTTGATTTTATTATATAACTGAAGTTAGTAATTTGTATTATCTAGTTATTTTTTTATTCTAACAGCGGTGTAAGTACGAACATCAAGTATGGGATCAACGTACGAATCATCATTTCATGGGTTCATGAACGTGTGTCTTTAAGCCGCTGAGACGCCTCTGAATCGATGGCCGTCCTAGCTTGGGGTATGCTGTCTCCTGTCATCTGGACGTGTAGAGCTCGATCACCGAGCTGATTCAATTTGAAGAAACAGCTATGAGGTACAACTTTTTCCAAATTAAAGAACGTCCCAGGAACTCCGGATGTGACAAAATGGGTTTTAGTGACGACAGACTTTCAATCAAGTAAAACGTGCGGAATTAGACTTTTGTTAAATCATAATTTTGAGATATTATTGGGGATAGATAGATTATTAATTTGGTTTGAGTAATAGATTTTCGGTTGTATCTTTACATTGAAAAGTGAGGCCATATTTTCTCTGTAAGGATCCAGCTGGAAATTTCAGTTTCTTAAATTTATAAATAATTATATCTTTTAACGACTAAAAGTTGAATGAGTACATGAATTTTTAAATGTCCCTTATTGATTAAATTAATGTTTTAAAATAATTCTCATCTTAAAGTTGTAAAGGATCAAATGAAGTTTCAAGGACCCTAACCTTTCCTAAATTTGTTTTGATGACATATCTTTTGATTAGTTTTTTTTAAGGTAGTATACCTTGATGTGATACTGAGAAATGTTTGTCCTTGCAGCGTTCATGATATAAAGTACTGAATAGTTATTATGGGGGGATCATTAATATTTGATAATGTTTTGATAGGGTTTTAAAGTTCCAAGTGTGTTCTAAATTTAATGTTCTAAGAATTTTATGAATTTTATGTGGATCTTTTTAAATTATTTATTGTTATTTATGATTAACTGCTGAGACATATCTATGATAATTTTCAATAATTGCTCTTTTGAAATTAGAGTCCTTAAGCTTTTATGATTCAATCTAAACCGTTTTTAAAATGTAGAGCATACAGAGTAGGTTATTACCGAATTAAGTATATCAGAGATAACTTTTAAATTTGTAATTTTATTTTCGGTTTTCATGATTCTTCTTCTTGTTTTATTTGTGTTTATTGATTTCTTTGTTTTATTAACACTATTACCGAAACCCTATTTTTAAACGCCAACCGAAACCCTGGGCCTGTGAGACCACCATAGTAAAGTAATGCATTTTCCAGCGTTTTTGTTAAGAATGTTAAAATATTGCTCTAGGAATACGCACAAGAATGTAGGATAGTAAAAACAATGCTTTTTAAAAACTGTAATTTTATTTAATTATAAAAAACAACAACATTATAAGAAGTTATTGTAGAATAAGAGACTAATACTTGAATCCTGCTTGTATAAACAAAATCTGTTTTAACTTTGAACTTAAATTGAATAATTCGTGTAATAAATGCAATAAAATGGGGTAAAATAAAATTAATCCCAAACCCAATCTTAAAGATACTAGAAATAACATATGGAAAACCGTACTACAACCAACGTAACCGAACCGGGGCTTCTCAGACGGCACGTTTTTGACAATTCACCCGTCAAGGTCAAGACACTGAACGGAACAGAACAAACAATATGTCACCGAGTTATGAAGGTGATTGAAGGAAGGTATTTGGGGATGGGGCGTGACCGTTTAGCAGTGTTGCCAATATAGGTTAACAAAATTCCCTTGGGCCTGTCAGACCGGGGTTTCGGTTAGAGTGTTAATTGTTGAATTTAACTGTAAGAGGTGACAATATAGTTGATACCTTCTCTCTATTTCGTTGTCTCTCTTGTCATTTCTGGTTTCCCGTTCTCTAGCACTAGGTATGTTTATCAGCATCCCTTTTATTAAGTTTATATGTGTGTGCTTCTAAATTCTAAATTCAAAATTAACTTTCTAAATTCAAAGCCACGGCACAATTCGCTGCGCTACTCTGCTACTTTTGCTCTTTTTATTGATTTATTAGGTTAATTCAAATCATTTATTCATAAAATTGATAAACATTCTTATGGCTAATGAATGCTTGATTCCAGAAATGAGTATTGAAGTTGGAGCAGCATACAAATGCTGAAGATAAACTAATTGAAGTTGAATTTTTTATTATTTTATTAATGTGATCAATATTAATATTTTCCCTGTCTGTGTTCCATTTAGCTGTGATGCCTAGCTCAAGGCATTATACTGGTGTAGGGACAATTCTATTTTTTTAATTCTTATAGAAAATGACATGTTAGGGACAGTCAGAAATTTAGTAGAAGCTATGATATGTCAGAAGACTGTAGTGACAGTAGCACTTCAGATTGTAGCCTGGATAATTGAGAATCAAGTTGAAGGAAGGTTAGATTTGAGGAGTATAGTAGAAAAATAATAATTGATGATTTAGTTGAATTATTTTGTTTGTTTGAGTTTCAATGTTGTGTTTAAATTAGTCCTTGCATCTTCTAATGAAAGCCTAATTTCAGTGTTGCATCAAGACCACCAAGTCTTGTGATCGGCGATTTTGCGTTTGATTGAGGATAGACGATGGCTGCAGTGTTGAGTCTTGATGTTGTCCGTGATGCTGATCTTCAATAGCGGGTCTGGTGAGCAACATACTGTAAAGGTGGGGTGCCGAGACAAACATTGTCTATCTGATTAGTACTGGAATTTCAGTTGTTTGATAATATTCTTTGGTAGGGGCAGTAATTTGGTATAAAAATATAGGGGTATTTTGTGGTCTGGCGTGTGAAGAGAGTTGTCAGATTTGATAGGGTTTGTTAACGCTTCCTTTAGCTGTGGAATTTTTTGAGCTAGATAGGTAGATGTGAGAAATCTTATCTGTTGATGTTGTAGTGTTGTTTGATGAATTAAGTATCTGGAGTGAGTGTCGCCAGTTGTAAGGGGCATACTCAGATGAGGTCCATATGACAAATCAAGGTTAATAGCTGGGACTATCCTTGTTGTATTTGTGGAATGGAAGCTAGAATTTTAGCAAAGGTACTCAGCGTAGTATGAGCTAAAATTATCTAATTTCTTGGGATAAAATTTATCTAATAATTGTGGGTAGTGAAATCTAAAGTTTTATTTAATAGGAAAAAAGGTTATATTATTAATAAGTAATGTGAATTTGAAATAAGTATATCAATGACAACAAAGTTTAGAAAATTTTATAGAGTTTAATTGGGATTTTGTAATAATAAATAGTATAAGCTATAGTTAATTGGTGATGCAGACAGTGGAAAGTAATTATTTCAATACAGAAAATTGGGGAAATAAAATACATAAATAATATTTGATTGTATGGTGAAATTGATTATGAGAATTAATTTTACATGGTGATAGGATAATTGATTATTTCTGTGGCAGTATTGTGAGGATAAATTAGGGAGATTCAATAAATTATAGTGTTGTTTTAGTATGGTGACCTTGAATTTTTATAGATATTATTTGATGGCTAATATATAAAGTGAAGAATAATAATTGAATAGGATAGACGGATATAGACTCATGTCCTATATTAATTGCAGCAAAAGTTGATTAATATTACAAGGGAAAGAAAACGGGAAAGGTAGAATATTAGGAAAGTAGTTCTTTAATATAACATAAACGTGGAAAAACGATTGAATAAAAAAAAAAAAAAAAAAAAAAAAAAAAAATTGTGACTTAGTTATTTTGCTTGTTCCTCCTGATGTGTATGGCTTAGTTCTTTGAAATTCATTAAAAATTTTGTTGCTTTCACATGATTGTAGTTCGAGTTTGATTAGTCTGAGATTCATTATTCGTATTTTATTTGAAATTTGAGGTAATAATTCCTTTGTAGTTATTGGTCTTATACAGGGTGTTACGATGCATTGTCATGTTGTTTTCTGCCAAATTTTTTTACGACTAACCCGGTGTCCACACTCAAGAAGGGGGAGTATGTAGCATATTTATTGTTACAATTGTGAGCGATGAGAATTATGCAAATTAGCTGAGAAGTTAGCCTGTTATAAAATGGATTTTGCTGTTCTGCTTTTCTGTGTTGTGTGTGTTGACTCTGTAAGTGTGTGCGTAGAAGCTAGGATCCTAGAATAACATCAATTTTCCCTGGAGCAACAGTCTAGTTCATGAACCTTGCTTTGTGCGTTGTGGTGTGTCGACTCTATAAGGTGTGTGTGTAGAAGTTGTGGGAAGATCAACGATTTTCCTAGAATATAAGTCTGGTTCACCACCTTATAAGGCAAGGAATTTATAGCTGCCTAGAAAAATAGCTGTCACTTGGTGGGAGAATGTATCTTGAATTGTAGTTGTAACGTCCCTTTCTATTGGGGGAAATTTTTCTAGGGTATAGTAACTGCCAATCACAGTTGGTGTTGGTAGGTCTATCTAGTATGGATGATCACAACAGCTGTCCACCTCAAGACGAGAAAAGCGAAGTGGCTTCACTCGGCGTCTGTCCTCCGACATAAGCAGTACTAAATATGTAGTCTGATCAGAACTTGGTGTTAACCATGCTTCCATGCCAGCTTTAGGCTTTTTTTAGTATTGGCTCTGGAACCTTTTGTTCCAGCAGCATTTTTAGTCTTTTGCCTAGTAGTCGCTTTAATAAGAAGAGAGAGAGAGAGTATCAAATTGTCACCTCACAATGGAGATTTTCTTCTATACCGCTACTAAGGTACGTCATAGATTTATAATTTATAAGGAAAATATCTTCAATGAAAGCTTCCATCAAAGTATTTATTGTAATGTACCGTAATAAAGTGTAAAATTGAGAATAGTCCTTTTGATTTGAATGGAGATGGAAATGGATTCAAACTGAAAAATGTTGTAAGAAAATGAACGGTATATGTTTTGTAGAAATATAGAGTGCCTATTAGAAGGAATTAAGATATTTTTGCTTGTATTATTCTGAAGAGAAAGCTATTATTATTTAAAAATAGATCTGTCAATGTGAGATTTTCAGAGACTGTATTTTATGATTAATTCTATTAGTAATTTATCATCTTTATTTGTCATATTTGAAATCATTTCAATGATTTTGATTAGGGAGAAATCACCTAAATATCATTATTTTTCAAGAGAATCTTTTTGATATTAAACAACTATACTCGAAAGTTGATATGGAAAGTTGTTCAATCAATTGTGAATTATGTACATGTAGGCCTATTATGAATACTATGTACTCATCGCTTTGTGATAGGGCGTAACCCTTATTACAAAAAACTCTATTCTTTTAAATCAAAGATTGGAGTAGGTAATTGCCTATTTAGTTTTTAAGAATAATCTTGATTTGAGTTTATATAACCTAATATAGGTTGATTTTATATATAACTGAAGTTAAGTTAATTTGTATTATCCTAGTTTATTTTTATTCTAACAGCGGTGTAGTACGGGAACATCAAGTATGGGATCAACGTACGAATCTATCATTTCATGGGTTCATGAACGTGTGTCTTTAAGCCGCTGAGACGCTCTGAATCGATGGCCGTCCTAGCTTGGGGTATGCTGTCTCCTGTCCATCTGGACGTGTAGAGCTCGATCACCGAGCCTAGATTCATTTGAAGAAACAGCTATGAGGTAACAACTTTTTTCCAAATTAAACGAACGTCCCAGGAACTCCGGATGTGACAAAATGGGTTTTTAGTGACGACAGACTTTAATCAAGTAAAACGTGCGGAATTAGACTTTTGTTAAATCATAATTTTGAGATATTATGGGGATAGATAGATTTAATTTGTTTTTGAGTAATAGATTTTCGGTTGTATCTTTACATTGAAAAGTGAGGCCATATTTTCTCTGTAAGGATCCAGCTGGAATTTCAGTTTTCTTTAAATTTATAAATAATTATATCTTTAAACGACTAAAAGTTGAATGAGTACATGAATTTTTAAATGTCCCTTATTGATTAAATTTAATGTTTAAAATAATTCTCATCTTAAGTGTAAAGGATCAAATGAAGTTTCAAGGACCCTAACCTTTCCTAAATTGTTTGATGACATATCTTTTGGATTAGTTTTTTTAAGGTAGTATACCTTGATGTGATACTGAGAAATGTTTGTCCTTGCAGCGTTCATGATATAAAGATATGAATAGTTATTATTGGGGGATCATTAATATTTGATAATGTTTTGATAGTGTTTAAAGTTTCCAAGTGTGTTCTAAATTTAATGTTCTAAGAATTTATGAATTTTATGTGGATCTTTTCTTAAAATATTTATTGTTATTTATGATTAACTGCTGAGACATTATATGATATTTTCAATAATTGCTCTTTTGAAATTAGAGTCCTTTAAGCTTTTATGATTCAATCTAAACCGTTAAAATGTAGAGCATACAGAGTAGGTTATTACCGAATTAAGTATATCGAGATAACTTTTTAAATTTAGTAATTTTATTTTCGGTTTTCATGATTCTTCTTCTTGTTTTATTTGTTGTTTATTGATTTCTTTGTTTTATTAATTGTTGAATTTACTGTAAGAGGTGACAATATTAGTGATACCTTCTCTCTATTTCGTTGTCTCTCTTGTCATTCTGGTTCCCGTTCTCTAGCACTAGGTAGTTTATCAAGCATCCCTTTTATTAAGTTATATTGGTGTGCTTTAAATTCTAAATTCAAAATTAACTTTCTAAATTCAAAGCAGGCACATGCTTTACACTGTAACCTTCTGTGATAAAGTACTCATCATCAATCATTTATGAGTATTTGGACTATTATCAGCTATTAAAATTATTCATGATAATCCAATTGTTTATAGAATTGTAATTTATAAAAAGGATTTAGAAAATAAGGGATCGGTTTGCACATATAACGCATCAATTCAAACATTACTGTCGGAAGTCCCAAGTTAATAAATAATCAAAAATGATGAGTACGTTTATCGCAGGGAGGTTACAGTGAACATCAGGATTTGTGAGTGTAACAGGTAAATAAATACTATCCATGGTTCCGTGCTACCTTTATTAGACTTCAGCTGGTTTGATTTCTGAGTGTGAGTACATGATCTTCCTTCCACGTATCCTCTGCAACTACAGTATTTCTCCTTATTCAATAACTTATCAACCTGCTTTTCCGTCTTCCTTCTTCACCATTCTCAATTTCCCATTCCCTTCCTTCTCTTTCTTTGTACTATATTTTCCTCTTCATCTTCTTTTTCTTCTTCCTCTTCTTCTTCTTTTTTCAGCATCATTTCTTTACCAAACCACTTTTTGATTCTTCCCTCTTCCTATAATCGTCCCCACACAATCCGTTCCGTTGATGGGCACCTAATAATAATTCCTTTCTAACTTTTTAGAGCGACAACAGATCACGTTTTAATTTTCACCGATTATTACTCTACACGCACGCACCAGCGATTACATACACGTTTCAAGTCCAACTCAAAGAAGACATCTGGTTAAATGGTCGACTGAAAACCTCTTTTCCAGAGTCATTCCAGTTTCTGACAATAATTATCATTGCGCACTGTCTCATCAGTCTGATTGGTTCAGCTTACTTTTATTTCAAATAGATGAAGAACAGTTTTATTTCTTGTGATAAGATAGCTGGCCACTTTGTAATTTCATGCCAGGTGATTTCATTCAAGTCATAAACGTGTTCCAGAGTGTGTTTTAATTGGCCTCCTCAAGTTACATAGACAAAATTATTGGTCTATCTATATCAATCCATCTATTAATCTTGGAAGCCTCTATTTGAAACTATTGTAGGCTTCAAGATGAATTTCATTTTTTAAATGTAGAATGAGTATATAATACAAGTTACAGACTCAGTTACAAGTGTTTGCTTACAAGAAATTCCCACCGACAAGTAAATCAATTGAAGTAATTGTTTTATGTCCTGTTTCACCAAGCTCGGTCAATACATTAGAACATGGTCAAATCAGGTTCACTTTATAATCAGTGCACTGAAACAAATAATTTCTATGACAATAGTACAGATAATGTACAGATAATTCCAGTGCACACTTGTCTTGTAAATAGAACCCGGCTTGACGAGTATAAAATTTCAAATTTCCGTGACCAGGCTGGGTGAAACCAAGCATTAGTACTCCGAATATGCATATTTTTGCAATTTGGGTTTTTTCTTGAATACTGTTCAGAAATGGAATGGGAAATTAATAAAAGTGATGAAAATATGGGCCTTAATGGTGATTCAAAAGACAACGGGTAAAGTAAATGAACAACAACTTTATATAATGAGAAACCACTTATAAGAAATTATTATTTAAAAAAAACTCGAGTAATATTAGAATGGAAAAGAATGAAATCTCTACACTACCTTATTCTACTTACTACAACTACAGAATGAATAAAATACTTAATAAAATAATAGTAGTCTTCACTCAGTGCTACTACATTGCTTACTAGTTTTCATTCACTTTCCCTACAAAGATTTTGTATGAAAAACTGCCAGCATTATTTGATAGAAGCTGGACAATTGATTCCATATGAAAACAGATAAGTTCTCACCACTCCCGATTTATTTTTGAGTGAGCAGTGTTGGACCAACAAAGGTCACAAGATAAGGAGCAGGTTCAAAAACCCGATGATCATTTATTGAGTCATGAGTGGACAGGACTCCGACTGAGCTGGCATCCCCTCCCTGCGTCTCAATGGATTCCTTCATATCTGACCAACAAACCACATCAACATGAAATCTGTAGTAATATATGAGCACACACACACACACACAGCAACAGCTACAACACACACTTGAGCGATCTGTACAAACACGATCAACAACCGACATCAATCAACATCATACGAGTTACATTAGTTTTCGAGTCAACATCATGCGTTTTTAATCTTCTTATCCTCTCCACACAACTACACACATCATTTTTCTCCCGGTGTGCTCTAGCTTCATTCCTTTTTCATTATCCTCTTCTATATTCTTGTTGTGCTTCTCGGTTCATCTGAGCTAATAGAAGTTCATCTCGGTTATGTTTGTATTACAGTACATCCGTTTACACAACAGTAGCTTATGAACTTCTACACCAGTAAGTTTTTTTTTTTTAATGTGAATTGAACTTTCAGTAATTTGACTCATTAGTTTAGAGAATGAATTAACATCTAAAATGATTACTCGTAAACAAAATAGATTACATAAAAAAATAAATTTGTACGTTTAAAAGAGTGTATATTCACTGACAATATAAAGAGAGGATACTGTTTTTCAGAATAGAGGTATATCAGAGTTATTCATTCCATTTAATACTATTGATTTGATGTAGAGATGGAGATATTTATCGGTTATCTGACTAATAGATTAGGTAGTGGATGAGAGTATTGTAGAATCTGCTAGCTCCTACCTCCAGGCCATTTAATTCCAATTGAATATGTTTCATTTAATCTCAATTCAAAAGATTTCATTTCAAGTGTGTACTGTAGAATAAATGAATTTTGTAAAAAGGGACTTCCAAATTCCGTTTTATTCTACAACAATCTTGATAAATTCTTCTTCTGTCAATCATGTAACGTTTACTATGTCTGTAATTATTATGTCTCTCTTCATTTTCAGAGGTTTATTATATTCAAACTTTGGACAACAACTTTTTATTAAACTTTTTGCAGAGAAATAGTACAGGCTCAGCCTATTTTTTCCTCCAATGTCATAATTATATTATGATTCTACTATTTTGTAGGATAAATAAATGAATTCATGTTTTTTTCAATCAACTACTAACAACTCTGTTCAATCAAGTTCAAGCCTATTTTCATCCTTAGAATTTGTGGGTTAAAGAAATTGTATTTGTATATTTTTTATGTGATTGTATTTTTTTAATCATTCTACTTTATCATTCTATTTTGATAGAATCCAATTCACATACAATTGTCAAATAAATCTAAATGAAAGGCAGCATTGAAAACAGTTGGAACAGCAAAAAGAAAAATATTCTAATTGAATTATCAGAGTATAAAAATTTGCTCCAATTACTCTCAAGAAGAGAAGCAGCTAGTCAGATAGCCTGGATATCTTAAGGTATTCCATGACCGTGGGATATGCTTCACAGAATTTCATCTGTATGTTTCAATCCTGTGCTATAACTATAATTTCTAGGCAGAGTGCTAAATCCTAAGAACAATACTAGCAGCCTTCACGCTTAAATTCATTTGATGTCCAGCTTACAATGAGTCTAGTGTTTTTCAGTACAAATTTCACAAACTTGGTTCAGCTGAAAAAAAATCAGGATAGTCTTGAACAATAATTAAAGCGAAAACACTCAGGTAGCCAAGCTGGAACGAGACGTGGAAGATGTTTAGAACACAAAGGGTAAATTAAAATCTTGTAAAGCAAGTAGCTCTTTAAGATTACTACTCGGTGGTGTAAAAAAGACTGGAAGCAAAGAAAAAGGAAGGAACAAAAATGAGACATATATTTAGAACGCAAAGAAAGCTCATCCTCTGGTTGATGGCTCATCCTTCACAGGCTTCATGGTAATAAGGCATTCAACCAGACACAGGTCTTAATAATGGCAGCAATTATTTCAGACCCGCCTCCACAGCGTTCAGTAAACTTTGAAACGAATATTAAACAAAAGACACTGGAAATTCATGCAGTGTTTGGTTGACTATGAAAAACTTGCACCGTTCCTCTCCACTCATACCAGCTCTCACCCCTTCTGATTACTAATAACATGTTATTATTACAGAATGAGGTAAGAAAAAACAGAATGGAGAGATTAAAACAGAAGCGAAGGTAACAATTAATATGATTGTTCGCCATCAACTTCATTACTTCAACAGTTCAGGTCTGTGATCTTGTAGCACTTCAGGATGAATGAAGGTCGTCTAATAACTGTTTTATCTGATCATATGAATAAGAAGAGTCAATCTGGTACCAATTCTAGATCCATAAGCATTAATAGATCGTTCACTGGAGGAATAATATTTTATCGAAAGCTGATGAAACGATCAGAAACTCAATCATTAGAACTTCATTGATTTTGGAGGGTTAAGACTAGTAAAATCTTATCTTTTTCTGGATCAAAATTATTATTATTTGGTAACCTTTAAAATTTCTAGGTCGTATATTTAACTGTAAATTCGAGATGAAATGAGGAGGTTGAGTTTGATAATGAATCAGGGAACGTACAATAAAAAACTTGGTTTGCTATCCAAGACTTGACTGTCCTAGAAGAGCATGATGTGTTGATTTATTCATGATATGGCAATACACCATTCTTCTATCATGTATCAATGGGATGATTTTTCAGTACAACTCCCTGTTCCGCTTAATCCTGATTTCATAAAAACATGCTCTGACAACCTATTACTGTACCTACTTCCTGCCTGGATTTCTTGATGTTACCTCACCCTTTCTGGCCTTTCATTGCACCACATTAACTTATCGAAAATATTGCAAGCAGGGAGGCTTTCATGCGCAATATATGCATCAGATATCTCCATTCATATCTTGCCACAGGTAAGTTTTACAGAGAAAATACCAGCGTTGTCACTGACAAGTGATGCGAACATCTTATCTAATTCTCATTAGACGCATTCAGGACTCAAAACCTCACCTAAAGGATGGACGAACGAGAATAAAATAGTTCGCATCAGGTTGAGCTCTGTAATGGGTTTGTTATATTCATGTAAATGGGTGCTTGCGATCTGGAAGAATAAATTTCCGCTCCCATTATGGCCAATAATCGATTTTTGTTGTAGTCGATATCGAGAGTCGATTCACACGACTGGTTTCGAACGATGTGCGGCTCTCCTTCGGTCAAACAATCTTAACCGAGATAAAATCTTTTTTCAACTTTTTGACAACTTCTTAGCATGGAAGACAGGTCAGTTAGCAGTTAGAGCTGTAATGCCAACTTATTCTAATCAATCTGTCACGAAACTCTATTTTAATAATAGAATATCTGTCGGTTTTTTAATGCTTTATATCTTCACAAATTTATTTCCTATTTTTATAAGTAAGATCAGTGTTCTAATGTTTATTCCATTCTCATCTTGCAATTTCTGTAATTCTCACGAAATTTCACCACCGTCCTATCCCAATAAACCTAACTGAACTTTAATGAACGGGCTACAGATGAATGTAATGGGATTAATAATTTAGTCACTGTATCAGCTCTAGCTGAATCCTTAAAACGCTAATCGAGTGCGTCTAGACATTGAAACGTAGAGGAGACTCAACACTTTCAATTTGTAGGGTTTTAATGAACTGAAACGTTCATTGATCCTTTATTACTTGATCGTCTGAAATTGATGCTTGTGATCCTTGAATTAATTTACGGATGTAAAGACCAATACGTCGTTATCAACCCTCTTGCAACCACAAGAATTGTAACTACATTCATTTGTCTAAATTTATTCATTTAATCATTCAATAAAAATGCGATTTGTTTTACAGAAATCAATGTGGTCAAAAGTGCTTCAACTTTTTCCAGTGATATAAATAGGTCATTCATCAGCAGTAAATTGTAATGTCTTATTATGTGTTTCTAATAACTTTTTGTGTAGTTGAGAAGTTGATATTGTGGTAATTATTCATATTAAATGAAACAGACTAAGAAATTGTCAAAAAACCACTGATTTATTGATAATTAGAAAGACCGGTTTCGGTTATTACACCATTGTCAATCTCTGATAAACTAAAACTAAATACAAGAGTAGCAGAATTTATACTAGTAGGCGAGTACTGCTATTGGTCGAGGGCATGAACGCCTGCCATTGGCCTAGCTAGACAGTCTCCTCCCCCTCAACGGTGTGACAAAATGGCGGCTTAAGCAACAGAATCGCCATGATAATAAAATTTAGCCTACTTTTTAGTACAAAATAAGAACCAAGAAAACAAATGTGAAAGATAATAAAACAAATATATAACATAGGTAACAATACCTATGAGCAATCATGATTTTGATATTGAGATCACTAAAATTAAACAGATAGCTGTCACAAATGGGTATGAAGAAAGTATGGTGGACAGATTATTGAGTAAAATTAATAGACAATTTCA
Organism: Nilaparvata lugens; assembly: GCF_014356525.2. Lineage (NCBI taxonomy): Eukaryota > Metazoa > Arthropoda > Insecta > Hemiptera > Delphacidae > Nilaparvata > Nilaparvata lugens. The sequence goes on along the minus strand of NW_024091338.1, from coordinate 4,873 downwards.
ATCAATTCTAGCTTTGTAGGCTCAAACTGTGAGGAGAAGACTTGGATAACAATCCCATATTTAGGCCTTGTATCTGATAAGATTGGTAGGGAGTTGAGGAGGAATGGATTTCATGTTGCTTTCAAGACCAAACCGATTTTAAATAGTCTATTTAGCTGGAGTAAAGACAAAATTGATATTTGGGATAAAAGCGGGGTGTACAAACTTGAATGTGATGATTGTAATGCTTGTTACGTGGGTCAGACTGGTAGAAGTTTCAAAAGTAGAATTAAAGAACACATCAGAGATTGGAATAAACAAAATGGGGAATCTAACTTCGCAGAACATTTGATAACAAATAATCACAAGTTCACAGTTAAGGAGAATGTTGAGTTTCTGCATGTTAATAACAAAGGCAGATCTTTGAATATTCTAGAGGCTTCAGAAATAACAAGAGTAATTAAGGAAAATCTCCAGTATAGTTTAAATGACCAGATTCATTTCAACCAGTACAACACTACGAATTTAGTTTTATCATAAACATGTAAGCATACTTTAGTCAATAGTTTTTCCATTTACATATATATTTGTTTTATTATCTTTCACATTTGTTTTCTTGGTTCTTATTTTGTACTAAAAAGTAGGCTAAATTTTATTATCATGGCGATTCTGTTGCTTAAGCCGCCATTTTGTCACACCGTTGAGGGGGAGGAGACTGTCTAGCTAGGCCAATGGCAGGCGTTCATGCCCTCGACCAATAGCAGTACTCGCCTACTAGTATAAATTCTGCTGCTCTTGTATTTAGTTTTAGTTTATCAGAGATTGACAATGGTGTAATAACCGAAACCGGTCTTTCTAATTATCAATAAATCAGTGGTTTTTTGACAATTTCTTAGTCTTTTTCATTTAATGTTTCTAATAATATCTAGTATTTGTATTGCACTACTGTTTGGCCTTTCAAATCACATAAGATTATCCATCAATCGTTATTTCATTTACATTACTGTTCTTCACACACACATTGATAACAATAATAATTATTATTGTTTCTTACTCCATGAAATTTCGAAACAGTCATGACTAGATGGAGCCATACCAGATACCGTTCACCCCTCATAATAGCCTATTAAGAGCTAAGGAGCTGTACGGTTCCATCGCCCATGTTCGTTCACTTCTAATGACAATAATTCATTACAATTGCATAGCTTATTTACAGTTGAACGACAGGACTGTTGAGCTAGCAGGTGATAGGAGTATAGGAGAAAGTTGGATCATTGAACACTCGGTCGGTGATTTATCGGACTCATAGTGCCAGTTCAAAGAAGCCGCGCTGAGCTCAGTGGACACAGGACCAAACGTTCAGTTCACGTTCGGTTGATCGATGGCTCATTGCCCGTTCACGATCTTCAGTTCAACTCTGCTGACCTCGCTGATTAATCATCTACATTTCCGCGGCTACATCAGCTCTGAGAACAAACCAACTATTTCTCGATTCTGAACCAGCTACAAGATGCAACTGTCATTGTGATTTCAGCAACTTGTGCATTTGAGTGGTGCTAGTTCCTTGTTACAAGTCAATGTACTGTTGTGAGGAACTAGTTTTATGTGTTTTCCATTGCTCTATTTCCCTTCATAGATTCATCCTGATTTTTTCGCTTGATAAATGTTTAAGGCATCAAAATAACCTTGAGAAAGCAACCCAGCTGAAAGTCTCGTTGTACCTGTGGATTTCTAGGTGAAATACCCAAAAAAGACTGCTAATCCTTGTTAAATTGATGTACGAGAACATTGAAGTATAGCATCAATATATAGTATACATCATTGGAGTATATCATTAATGTATAAGTAATGTACATCTCGTATATTTGAAGTGAAACGCTCTCCAAGATCGAGTTCACGGATTGATGGATTCAAGAAAATTGATTCACTTCTCAGTGAATTCCGTAAAAATTGTCTTGAAGCTTTTATAATTGCCACCCAAAGCAGATACCCTTCGATCAGCAGAACCAATATTGCAGCACTTATCTTATTTGTTCTATTAGATATAACTGACTGAAGACTCAAATATTTCTCAGCTATTTCTATGATCATCGATATTCACTTCATTCTAAAATCCAAATCCTCTCATATCATAATGTTATTTCATATCAAATTTGGTAAACTATAATAGTTCGGTAACTATTGTTAGTTCACCAAACTAATGAGAATCAGGATTAGAATAGAACTAAGGATGAGATTTGACAATAAAATCTCTATTATGGGAGTTCTAAACTCACTGTGAGAACATTATGTCATGAATTGAGCTTGGAAAGTTTCTACCTGGATGATACGTTCAAAATCCTATCCAAATAAGAGCATTACAACCGGGCAACAATAGTGCTCTTCCAGCAAGTATAATTGCGTGGAAGACGGTAATTAATTATCGGATGTAATTGAGAACTTCCATATGAAGGACATCATCAAATTCACCTCAGTTGATTGAATTGAAAATGTCCATAGAAGTAACGAGTTCATTGAATTCACATCAGTTGATCAATCCATTTTGTTGATGAATTCATCTGATTAAAACCTTACCCTACTCTGACGGGAAACATTTCCCCTACTTTGCAGAGGTAATCAATCGGGTGCGTAGTGTTAGCTGTTTTCTATTTGAGCCGGGCCTGAGAACTCATTTAATCGAGCAATTAATGTTCAGTCGGCATGGAACTTATGTTCAATTACACTTTTATTAGGCTTCCTGAATAAATTGAAAACATTGATTGCAACAGTGAGAAAAGTACGAATGTTGAAAGACACCAACACCGTTCGCTGATTGGCTATCAAGCCAATTGAACGCGTGGCGCGGCAAGTTTAAAATATCCAATTTGGCGTCCAATGATGGCAGTAATTACACTGAACGAAATGATAACACCACACCCATCCGATCGGTTGGTTTATCTGTTATGGCTGCAACAGATATGGAAAAACAACATTATTGCTGGCTTCATGTCTATAAAGCCCTCAACGTGTATTGCTCTGTAACACGACAATCAAGCAGACGCTTGCCGACTTGCTATTATGGACTCGGCGAGATGTAATAATAATTATTATTATTACTCGATCACTCCTTTGCAGGACACTATCCTTCTTGCTCTTGCATTCTTCATACACTCTCTCGATTTGCCCTCTCGCTCTCAAATAATATTTCCCTTCTCAAATGACCATCGTTTTTATCACTATCCCGCCCCTCTGCCCCTCTATGTCTCATTTCTCAATCACTGAGCCTTCTTTGTTCTTCAATTTTTCCTTCTCCAAATTTTATTTCATTTAAAAAATACAATCCATTGAATAACTAACCGTTCTATATGAAATTTATGAATTTCATGACGTTAATAATCATTTTCATCTGTTTCCCTCCATCCAAAATATTGAATTTTAATATTCTTCTGTTCTTGTGTTTTGTTATTTGACTTCATCTCAACTGAAGTTCTCTTTTCATCTTTCCTCCATTCATTCTCACATATTATACTGGAACTCTTACCACTTTTCAAACAAATACTTACTTTCATTGCTTACACAAAAAATGATTACTTTTGCAATCCTCAACCTTTTTTCTAAAGCGTTTTTTAATACAAACTAGCAGGTAACCCGTGCTTCGCAAGGGTCTTTCTTAAAATTCGACATAATGAAATCTAGAAGAATTCAAAATAGGCCTATAAGAATCCTCGGTCGATTAAGAATTTATATGCTGCATTTCAAGTAAATCAGTATGACCACCTTTCAATATTAAAAAAGAAGTTGGATTCAAAATGACGGAAAAAATTGGGTGTGACGGAAAACCTGTTTTTATCGTCTAAAAAGGATCCCCAATCATACCTATCTTCTAATTTCCCTTATAAGAGAAATCTTCTGCTGCTTCCATACAAACTGGAAGCATGACAAATAATTGAAAACTTAAAAAACTGAAAACTTGATGTAATCAAATCTTGAAGAATTCAAAATTGGTCTAAAACCACCCTCGGTTAAGCAAGAATCTATATGCAAAATTTCAAGTTAATCAGTCTAGTAGTTCTGACGTGATAATGCGTCAAACATAATTTTCCTATACTTTACACCTGTATAGGCTACGTTTATAATCCAGTTCTTTTCTTTAATATAGTATAGAAGATGATACATGGATGGATGATCATTGTTATTTTACTAAAAGATAGAATAAGTTGAAAAGTTTCCATTTCAGAGGGAGTTTTGACAACCCACAAAACTCATTTTTCATTTGAAGATGTTACGAAAAGGTGCATATGACCTTATTTTTTTGCTCAGGTTGCCAAAATACCCCTCATTCCAATATTAAAATTTTCGACTGACTGTACAGTGAGTCAGTCATTCTATCAGGGCTCGAATAATTTTAAAATTATAATTAAATAAAAATGGAATAATACAACACCTTCATTCAAAGACATATTAACTGCATGCGTTTTCATATTGCCGATACAGCACTGATGAAACTGTAGACGTTCATTTAGCACTTTGTCTCAAAAATTGTTCCAGCTGAAAAATTGATAATCCATGCCACGTGTAGACCTAAACATTGCATCAGGAAAACGAAGTTTCAAAACTATGTTTTTCAGGTAGGAAGCAATATAGAAACATATGTTCCTTTTTAATTTCGACCATATGATTTGGTGATTTTTTAATGAAATCGAATGTACCATTAATGAAATTTAAACATTAATTCTGAAAAATCTGGAAGGAAAATTGAAATTTGGGCTTCCAGGTGCACGAGATTGATATTTTTAGAATCTATGAGCAAAATTTGGATATCTAAATCGTTCCCGTTTTTCCGGTATGCAATCCACAAATTGACATGCTTTGATGCGAACAAACGAACACACGAACAAACACAACCCTACTCTCT
>NW_024091337.1:0-21553 GCF_014356525.2 Nilaparvata lugens | reverse complement strand
CGGGCAGAATCGGACGTGATTTTGGCACAGACGCTGGAGACAGATCCAGCGCTCCGTTGCAGTCCTTCTTCACGAACGTCATCTGTTTACCGATTGGCACCTCTTTGCGCACTGTTGTCATCTTCAGTCCAGTTCTTTGGCTTTGACTCTTCTTATCCGTCATCATGACTTCCGTTTTGGAACGGGCTGGCACGTTTATTTCAATCAACTTGGGCATCAACTTCTTCTGTCCCACGGGACTTGTGGACGACTCGGCACTGCTTGAAGGTGGGGAACTCAGACCTGGTTTGGTTTTCGCCTCAGCCTTCACCATTGTGGGGGAACAGTTTGTTGAAGATTTTCCAGTCTTGACAACACCTCCACTACTACTAGTATCATCATTCCTTCTGTTCAGGCTGGTAGCATTCGGTGACACACTCAACTTCTTATCACTCATCTTTTCAATTGTGATATCTGGTGTACCACATCGTTCCGCCAGCAAATTCTTAGGGGTTATTGGTCTCAAAACATCGGGAGAACTTTTTCCAGATCGAATTTCTCCTGCTACATTTTCTCTTAAAGATACTGTAGGAGAGAGTAGGGCTACCGGAAAGTTCATATGACCTTGTGCTACTTTCTCAATTCGCACCGATGAAGCAGAAAGGTGGTCCACACTACTCAATCTGAGCTCATCATGATTCACTGATTCTGCAATGTTCATTTTAGTCTTCTTTTCAGGACAGGGCTTATTGTTGTCGGCTTGTGGGCGTTTGGTAGCAGTACGTTCATTGATGGGACCAGTGAGCAACTCGATTGATACATCAGGAGTCACCAACTTTCTTCGCTTTGCTTCTGACAATCCATCATCACGTGTTGCTGTGCTCACATGGACATCGCAGTCACCAGGTCGATTCAGTTTTCTTTTGAGCATTCTCACTTTTGAATCCTGCACATTCTCTCCAGCATCTGTCCATGGCCTTCTAGGGCTTGACATTCCGCTGCTGGTCACTTCGTTCTGACCAGTTAAACTAGTCAGTGCAAGTGCAGCTATGGATTTGGCGGTTGCTTCATCTCTCTTACTGCAACTTGAACTTTCGGCATCACATTTCACATTCACATTCGGATTGGACACACTGCTTGGAACATTTGCTTGCTGAGAAGTTCCAGTACTTGAAACTTTCATTGCATTAGCCTCCTTTGATGCCGTTAAAGACTTCATAAGAAGTAGATCTACAGTCTTTGAAATATCTTTTGTATTTTTTGTGTGGGGTTTTGCAAAGTGAACTGATGTTTTAGACTCTTTCACAGCTTGTGGTGTTTCTGTATTCTTTGTGTTTAAGGGAGGCATGTGAGTGATAGGTTTCTCCAACCCTGTTTTCTCTTCTGAAATCTTCTTCTGTCGAGAATAACTAAGAACTTTGGCATTCACAGTCAAATTTGTTTCTAACTTTGGTGTTCTGTCTTTTTCATTACTTTCTTCAATTTTTGTTTCAGTTTTCAATTCCGGAGATTTTTGAGAATTATTCATGTTGGTTTCCTGCTTCTTATTGATGTCATTATTCTGAGTAACTTTCAATCCATTCACTGGCGTTGAAATTGGAAATTTTTCTTTTTCTACCAAATCATTTTTACTCACAACAGGAATTTTACTGTCTACCACACTGTTTTTATTAACTTGAGTGACTTTGATATCACTAGACTCCGTGGAATTACTCTTCTGCTCTGATGAGAGTTTCAGATTATCCGATTCTGCTGGTTTCTTGGTGGAATCTGTAGTACAAGCAGATTGTTCTGTGGTTGTGGATATGTGATTGTTTGAAGTATGCCCGTTGCTGAGAGAGAGGAGAAGATTGACAGACATCTCATCATGTTCAGATCTGAAAGGCCGTTGAATCCCAAATCCTGCCAGTGAAAAGTCGGAGCTTTCTTTTTTATCGATTTTCTGTTGTTCAGGGGAAACATTTTCTTTCGAGGATTCCTCCTTGATATCGTCAACTTTTCTGAAAACTTCTTTAGAGTCATTCTTGGGTTTCAGACCTACAGCAGAAAGAAGCTCTTCAGCCGCTTTATCCAAGCTGATGGATCTCTTCATATCCTCAGGAATGTTATTCCTCTGAGCAACATTATTGTCTTGAGGTTTTTGAACTTCGGGTTTATTACTCTCATTGAGGTTGATTTTGTTGGTAACCTTGTCGGGGGATGTTTTCTGTTGTACAACAATCTTCAAAGGTGTCACCTGTTTATGAATTGATTTGTTGCTGACATCTTGAGATTTGTTAGATACTTGTTTTGACTCGGGAGAGATTTGGTTATTTGTGGTGCTGGTTGAATGAGGTTCTGTGACAGGACTAGGATTCAAATGAGGTTTGATTTCTTGCACACTAGTGATCGACTTATCAGTCTCACACTTTGCAACTTGTTCTTTGACATTATCTTGTTTTGCCACACTAGGTTTCTGACTACCCTCATCAGATTTCGGAGATACACTAACGCTCTTGTTGGGGGTTTGTAGCATATTGTCCATTTTTCACTGTGTTCTCATGGGTTGGTGACGTTTCAATTGTTCTAGTAACAGTTGTATTGGCGAAGTTCATTTTCAAAGTGACGTTTCTGTTGGGGGAAATTTCAGTCGGTTTATTCTTGGCAGCCTTTGAAGAAGATTTTGAAGTATGTGGTGATCCATTGGGAACCTTGTTTTTCGAGTTGGAAACCCTTGGACGTTGGTACGGTTTTGTAGGAAAATGCTCACTGGGAACAGTGCTTCTTGCTTTTGATTTGTAGGGGAGAATATTCCGGGAGGGATCTTGATAGAATTTACTCTTCATATTTTGTGCGTCTTGTTGATTCAATTCAGTCTTTGGAGAGTCTGTATTGCTTTTGTCAGCTGAACCATTCGTAAGAGCTGTATCCTTTTTATTGAGAGGGATCCTTGTTTTTAGATGGCTAGGAACAGTACTGGTCGATTTATCAACATCTTCGACTTCATCAAGAGAATAAGCCTCTTCACTTCCTTTATTCGTTTTTATCGGAATTTCAACTTTGACAGGTTTCTTCAGCCTACTGTCGATCGTTTCATGTTTAATCGATTTCGTAGATCCGTTGACTTTCACTTTTTCTTCTTTCACATTTTTCACAATGTCACTTCGGAGCGGTACCGATTCACGTTTTACACATTCACTTTTGATAACATGTTCTTCATCAGGGAGGCTTCGAACAGTCTCGACCAAGTGGATTCTGTAGTAGAACTTCATGGGCTCGTTCTGAAAAACACAATGAAAAATTATTAATGAAATGATGTGAAAGGATAGGCTTCAGCTCGTAGGAGTTATCACGCATGAGCATGAACATAAACGTGAGAAAAATATAGAACAGGAGGGAAACTAATCGAACTTTCTAAATAATAAAAAGTTAACTACAGTAAGTGAATGAGATATTTTATCTATATGATAATAGCTGAATGGAATCTATATATATAAAAGCGAAATGGCACTCAGTGAACAAAATGCATGAACAAAAACGTTCAAATTTGGTAGGTATGTTTAGTTGGCCCTTTAGAGGCGCACTAAGAAATCTTTTGGCAATATTTTAGCTTTAAGGGTGGTTTTTAAGGGTTTAAAGTTCATCTTTTAGCATGTATATTCTTCTTATTCCAATCTCTTAATTATAATTGAAAAATTTCCATACCATATGTTAATATAGAACTATAATCTAGAGAGAAACAGTTGTTAATTGGTAAGTTAACTAAATTAATAATTTTGTCAGGTTGGCATTGTTGAGTTGACTTTGTTAGGTTGTCACCAAGTTGAAGATTGAAATGCATTTATCGCGTAAAAATTGATTGGGCACTGCTACTTCAATAAGAGCTATTCCTGGGAATATTATATCGCCTGATATGGCGAGCGAAGCGAACCCGCTGATCTCATTTTTTTACGGGTGTCCAGACGGATATGGCGAGCAAAGCGAGCCTGACGGCTAGTCAAATCTATGAAGTACTCAATAAATAGTAAGTTTTTCAAATTGAAATAAGAACACATATTTCGTCAAATTCTACAGTTTTATTTGGTATTCGACTCTTTCGAATTTTTAGTGAGTTTTTCAATAAGAAACGATATCGTGTTGAGAAAATCGAGTTACATTTGCAAATTCCTCGTATCAGAGTAATGTCTCTCAATAACTTGTGTAACTAATTACCAGTAAATACAGTGGTTTAGAGCTACTTCATTGAGAGAAATATAGAACAGCAGGAAAACTGGTTGAGCTTTCTACGATAGAAACGATGATTATATAGAAAATATCTATTATCTACATAATAATTTTCTGTATATGTATTTATGAGTGTCAATAAATTTGAATTTGAAAAATTTAATAGTTCAATGGCATCAAATCTATGATTAACATTGAAGTACTCAATGAATAAGTAAGTTTCCCGATCAGCATCGATATTGGGCTCAGAAAATTAAGTAAAATTTGTAAATTCCTCGTGAACATAAGTTACCTCTCTATTATTGAAACTGATTATTTTTATAACTTGCGTAATTAATCACAAGTAATTACTGTACGGTAGTTTGTATAGAGCTATTTCACAGCTTCATTGATTCCTTCATACCTCGAAAAATGAATCATTCTGGATTGTAACAATATTCAGTATACATCGTATTTCATCACTGGAAAAAGTTTTTGATTCTTACCTGTTTCCATGTGTAGATGTAAGCGATATCCATGAGGGAGTACGAATCCGGTAATGACTCTCGCCTGTAGATTATCTCCACCTGCAAAAACAGAATTATAAATTATAAATTTTCCATTTTTTAGCGTCATTGTACACTCAAACTGTGTCTGTACAGTTTTCAAGGTTAACAGACCGACCATTCAGTGACGCATCGCTATCACAAGGTCACAACAACGGTAGAATATTAGTAGAAAAAATCCACTATAAATACTTCTATTGCAGTATTGAATTCAAAGATTCTCACTGTACCAGAGGGAGATAATAACTTTCTCCTACATTACGTTGAAAAGTGGCCATTGCTGCACTGATTACAGAACGCAAAGAATCACTTTTCCGCTCTAGTGCGGGAAAAATTTTACTGCACTCCAGATTTGCAACATGACAACGCAAAATACTTAGTAGGTTATATGGAGCAACAGTGCAGCAAAATCAAAATGAAGTTGGTAACAGTGACTGCTGTGGCTGCTATAGTGAGCAGAGGTGCAACGAAGCACAACGCGCTAATTATTACATTATATATTATAACCAAGGACAGCGAGGACTTTAGGATTTTAGGATTAAGGTTTTTATCAATAATAAAATAACACAGAAAAACATTTGATGGATTTCAGGCAATTTTACCCATAATTACCCACTTTTCATATTCAATGGTAACTGTAGGAAAAACTTAATGTGAAATACGTGCGCAAAGTTCCTCTGCTGCACTCAAGAAACCATTCCGCCCTCGCCTACGGCTCGGGCGTAAACGTTTCTTTCGGTGCAGCAAACTGTCACTTTGCGCACTAGTTGCACAAATAACTATACCATAAAGCGACAGTAGTAGCGAAAAATTCACTATAAATACTTCTATTACAGTAGTGAATTTAACGATTCTCACTGTACTATTAGGGAAAAGATACCAAAAAGCCACAGTAGTGGTAAAAATTCACTATAAACATTTCTATCACAGTAGTGAATTCAAAGATTCTCACTGTACCATAGGGAAAAGATACCATAAGCTTTAATATATCTTTTCTCTATAGCAGTACTCAGTGCGATACAAAAGTACCTGTGAAATATCAGTGAAATAGTATGAAGTATCAGTGAAATACAAAAATTATACCCGAGAACTTCTTTCAACCGGAATATTAGAAAAATACAAAAGGAATATCAGTTATTCGAATATGATTGGGTAGCTCACCGAAAGCTTAAGTTCAGACCAAGATTTGGAACTTTAAATCTCTTTGAGCTACGGAATATTAGTTATTCGACTTTGATTGCTGAGAAACTATAGAGAGCTAAAGTTTGTACCAAGATTTGAAACTTTAGCTCTCTATGAGCTATGGAATATTAGTTATTCGGCTTTGATTGCTAAGAGACTAAATGGAGCTTAAGTTTGGGCCAAGATTTCAAATTTTTGCTCTCTATGAGCTACAGAATATTAGTTATTCGACTTTGATTGCTAGGAGACTAAATGGAGCTTAAGTTTGGGCCAAGATTTCAAATTTTTGCTCTCTATGAGCTACGGAGTATCAGTTATCCGACTATGATTACTAGGAGAATAAATGGAGCTTAAGTTTGGACCAAGATTTGAAACTTTAGCTCTCTATGAGCTACGGAGTATCAGTTATTCGACTTTGATTGCTAGGAGACTATAGCTTAAGTTCAGACCAAGATTTGAAACTTTAGCTCTCTATGAGCTACGGAATATCAGTTATTCGACTTGCTGAGAGACTATAGAGAGGTAAAGTTTGGACCAAGATTTCAAACTTGCACATGAGTTCTCGTATATTTACAGGTGAAAAGACTTGAAAGGTAGTTTAAAAGGCAAGTCATGCTAGACAGGATAAATAACTATCCAAACACAAACACTAACTGACTCTCGCACGCACGCACATCTAACAAAAGAAAGAGGCATTTAGAGGATGAGAAAGGGTGGAGCAGGTTGTCAACAAAACAGCCCGAGGAAGAGACGTCAAAGAGAGAGAGAGAGTGAGAGGACAGAGAGAGCGACGTAGTGTGAAAAAGAGAAAGAACTGGAGTGTGTGAAGTGAGAGGAGGAATAAACGGTGATCCGACCGGGAGAATTGGCAACGTCGCTTCAGGGAATGTAAGCCAAGGTTGAGCCAACAGTGAACACTGGGTTCCCTCTAACCCACCCTTCCATTCATCACCCCAATCATTCCGGGCAAATATTTTATGAATGGAAATCAGTGCCAGGCATCAACTATGCCTCTAATACGAACAAAGTGCGAAAGTAGTAGAGTCAATAAAAACATTCATTGAAGGGGATACTGTAGCCTACCGTATTCTTTTTTCTGGTTGTTCATTCATTATTCGTGGTTGCAGCGTTCCAATATGCACCCCGAAAAAAGTTTGAAAACACTCAGCACAGAAACAAGAGTGATGCGACTAAGCCTGTGAAAGTGTGGAGTTTCATTTTTTTAATTCATTTTTACTGAGCAGAGAAACAAGAGTGATGCGACTAAGCCTATGAAAGTGTGGAGTTTCATTTTTTAAAGGGATACTGTGATTATTTTTGTAATATGCATGAAGAAGAGCCATGCTTCACCAGCTAACAAGTGAAGCAAATAATCGGAAATCCAATTTTTGGCTTAAATTCTGATCCTACTTTTCTTGTTTGGGGAAGTTTTTCAAAACAATAACAAGGTTCCAGTAGACAAGCTTAAATTCTGAATCTATTTCTTCTGATTGGGGAAGTTTTTCAAAACAATAAGAAGGTTCCAGTAGACAAGCTTAAATTCTGAATCTATTTCTTATGATTGGGGAAGTTTTTCAAAACAATAAGAAGGTTCCAGTAGACAAGCTTAAATTCTGAATCTATTTCTTCTGATTGGTGAAGTTTTTCAAAACAATAAGAAGGTTCCAATAAACAGGCTTAAATTCTGATCTATTTCTTCTGATTGGGGAAGTTTTTCAAAACAATAAGAAGGTTCCAATAAACAGGCTTAAATTCTGAATCTATTTCTTATGATTGGGGAAGTTTTTCAAAACAATAAGAAGGTTCCAATAAACAGGCTTAAATTCTGAATCTATTTCTTATGATTGGGGAAGTTTTTCAAAACAATAAGAAGGTTCCAGTAGACAAGCTTAAATTCTGAATCTATTTCTTCTGATTGGGGAAGTTTTTCAAAACAATAAGAAGGTTCCAGTAGACAAGCTTAAATTCTGAATCTATTTCTTCTGATTGGGGAAGTTTTTCAAAACAATAACAAGGTTCCAGTAGACAAGCTTAAATTCTGAATCTATTTCTTCTGATTGGGGAAGTTTTTCAAAACAATAAGAAGGTTCCAATAAACAGGCTTAAATTCTGAATCTATTTCTTCTGATTGGGGAAGTTTTTCAAAACAATAACAAGGTTCCAGTAGACAAGCTTAAATTCTGAATCTATTTCTTCTGATTGGTGAAGTTTTTCAAAACAATAAGAAGGTTCCAATAAACAGGCTTAAATTCTGATCTATTTCTTCTGATTGGGGAAGTTTTTCAAAACAATAAGAAGGTTATAATATTATGTTCCAATAGACAACAGGTTTTCAATTTGACAGGAATCTCATAGAACTTAGAAAACCAATTTTTGGCTTAAATTCTGATCCTACTTCTTCTTGTTTGGGTAAGTTTTTCAAAACAATAACAAGGTTCCAATAAACAGGCTTAAATTCTGAATCTATTTCTTCTGATTGGGGAAGTTTTTCAAAACAATAGGAAGGTTATAATATTATGTTCCAATAGACAACAGGTTTTCAATTTGACAGGAATCTCATAGAACTTAGAAATCCAATTTTTGGCTTAAATTCTGATCCTACTTTTTCTTGTTTGGGGAAGTTTTTCAAAACAATAAGAAGGTTCCAATAAACAGGCTTAAATTCTGAATCTATTTCTTCTGATTGGTGAAGTTTTTCAAAACATGCATTTTGTAATGCCTATAAGAAGGTTATAATATTATGTTCCAATAGACATCAGGTTTTCAATTTGACAGGAATCTCATAGAACTTATAAATCCAATTTTTGGCTTGAATCTGATCCTACTTCTTCTTGTTTGGGTATGTTTTTCAAAACAATAACAAGGTTCCAGTAGACAAGCTTAAATTCTGAATCTATTATTCTGATTGGTGAAGTTTTTCAAAACAATAAGAAGGTTATAATATTATGTTCCAATAGACATCAGGTTTTCAATTTGACAGGAATCTCATAGAACTTATAAATCCAATTTTTGGCTTGAAATCTGATCCTACTTCTTCTTGTTTGGGTATGTTTTTCAAAACAAAAACAAGGTTCCAGTAGACAAGCTTAAATTCTGAATCTATTTCTTCTGATTGGGGAAGTTTTTCAAATAGGCATTTTTTAATGCCTATAAGAAGTTATAATATTTGTTTCAATAAACAACAGTTTTCAAATTGACAGGAATCTCATAGAACTAACTAACTGATGAATAATTTATACTCTATAAACATTATACTCCTCATTCAGATAGCTCATTTTTGGTAGTTCTTGAATTTTTATAAAACATGTTTCAAATAATATGCAAACTAGTGGGAAAATATCAGACGGAATGGATTTGTTTAGATTCCCTGATATTATATAAGGCACACACATCATGAAAATATATGAAATTATAATTCTCTACAATGTCGGTCATCTACATTGTACTGTGAAGTCAATACGAGTCATATTCCACGAGATCTTGTCTTCCAAAATTAGTCAGTTAGATCATCATCATCATCATCATCATCATCATCATTATCGTCAGGCTTTTCAAGCCTGTTCCGGCGTCCATCTCTTCCTTGGTCTACCAATACTTCTTCTGCCTATTGGCTTGTGGAGTAGGGCATTCAATGAGAAACGGTCTTGAGGCATTCTAAGGACATGATAAGAGTCAGTTAGATTAGCATGTAAATGATTGAGAAGATGTAAGCTTCCCCTTGAAAATTGACGGTATATTACAGAAATATACTTTGTGAGTTCAAGACTTGTGCCACGCTTTATTTTTTTTATTATTGCGGATGATGCCCTGCCCACATGAGCTTTTTGCTTGTTCGTGGGTAATGGGTAGTGCGAGGGGAATCATGAGATGATCAAACGTCCATGCCTATTCGATGGGATTCGAACCCGCGACCAGGTAGCACTAACAGACTGAAGGGTGCAATGCTATCTGGCTATCTGGCCGGAAAATTATATATACTCGAAATCCTATTCCAGAGGCTGTCATGGAAGACTGTCTGTGTATTTTGAAATGGATTAATGGAGTCATATTCGTTATCATGTGGAGCTTGTTGCCAGCACTAAATTTAACTTATCAAGTACCCTATCATTTAACAATGAAATGCTTTCAGCGTAAATGTGAAGGGGCTTTACAGCAATAGCCGCTCAAGTTCAATTCACATTGGAACAAGTTCATTATGATGCAGCATATGACCTTCATTGAGCTTGAGTTTCAACAATTGAAAGCTTTCTCAATTTAGCTTTCAACAAGTTTCAACAATTTAGCTTTCCTCTGACAAACTACAAGTATATTCTACTAATTTTTATATTTCCACTAATTTATTCATATACAAATACAATAAAGGTAAAACCAACAGCCATTCACCCAAAACTGCGAAATAATCAGCCAAAAGATGCGACCAGAACGATTGGGTCACAGTGTAGCTTCCAGTCTCGATCAATGCCACTATTTATAATCATCTGACAATGATGAAAGTTTTGCTGAACCACAATCGAGACTTGACCGTAATGATCACTCCCATGCTTTACAATTTATGTTTGTGTAAAGGTGCGTACAGATTTACGCGCCGCGAACATGAGCAATTCACTTTTAATCAGCTCATGCCAAGCTTTTTTTATCTATATATCTTATACCGTTTCTATAAAAATACAGATATGGTCAGCTGATTAGAAGTGAATTGCTCATCCGTTTATGTAAAAATACAGATATAGTCAGCTGATTAGAAGTGAATTGTTCATGTTCGCGGCGCTTATATCTGTACGCACCTTTACATGAAGATCGCTCGTGAGCGCGACCTACACTGAAAACTAAACATCGACCTGACAGTTCTGTTCTTACTAGAAATTCTAGTAGTTCTATTCTAGAAGTTTACAGAGTGGCGATTAGTGGCAACTTTTTAGGTAGTAGAATGATCTCATTTTCATGATTTAAGTAGTCTTCAACTCTTGTCAACTATTGATTCACTGACTAAGGCTAGCTACACACACATCGATTTTGTTCGTACGGTATTTTACCGTCCTTATAAATTCTATTAGATTAAACAGAAGATTTCAAACAGATTATGTGTGTCAAGTTCCGTTTAATCTGATAGAATTCATAAGGACAGGAAAATATCGTACGAACAAATATCGATGTGTGTGTGCAAGGCTTAATGGATAATACACTGTATAGTTATTGTGCAACTAGTGCGCAAAGTGTCAGTTTGCTGCACCGAAAGAAACGTTTACGCCCGAGCCGTAGGCGAGGGCGGAATGGTTTTCTTGAGTGCAGCAGAGGAACTTTGCGCACGTATTTCACATTAAGTTTTTCCTACAGTTACCATTGAATATGAAAAGTGGGTAATTATGGGTAAAATTGCCTGAAATCCATCAAATGTTTTTCTGTGTAATTTTATTATTGATAAAAACCTTAATCCTAGAATCCTAAAGTCCTCGTTGTCCTTGGTTATAATATATAATTAATAATAATTAGCGCGTTGTGCTTTGTTGCACTCTGCTCACTATAGCAGACCAGTCACTGTTACCAACTTCATTTTGATTTTGCTGCACTGTTGCTCCATATAACCTACTAAGTATTTGCGTTGCCAAGTTGCAAATCTGGAGTGCAGAAAAATTTTTCCCGCACTAGAGCGGAAAAGTGATTCTTTGCGTTCTGTAATCAGTGCAGCAATGGCCACTTTTCAACGTAACTGTAGGAAAATTGATTTGAAAGCGCTGTTGGATTAGTAAGTTTTCCAATGTATCTAAGGGTTAGAGCCCACTGTGTCGTTTCCTATTACTACTATCACAGAATCAATATGCAGAATTAACACTATACACAGAATAAATATAGCATAGAATTATTATTATTATTATTATATTATTATTATTATTATTATTAGTCGTAGAGCTCCCGAAGTGGAAGACGCTGAGTAAAATCATAATCATCGATTTTTATTAGACTTGGCGGTTTTCTTGTTCGCCCACCAGCTTTTCATTCTCTGAGAAAATGCAGCTTTCTTTCTTCACTCCATCTTGTGCCAACTCTTGGTGCTTTTATCTCTGGAATAATTCCCATTTGTTCACTTTTGTTTTGAAATTATTTCTATTTTTTATTTCATCATCAGTAATTCCTGCCAAAACTAGATCTTTCTTAACATTCCTAATCCATTCTCCTCCATAGGCAAGCGAAGCTACATATTTTACTATTTTTTTGTGATTCTATGGTCATATCTTTTCACAAAATAGTAAAATATGTAGCTTCGCTTGCCTATGGAGGAGAATTCTATGATCAGGGTGATTCTATGGTCAGGGAACCTCATGATATGACCATAGAATTTTAGACGTCTTTTCTCATGTCTGTTACAATATTTGAATGTATGAACAATTAAGCCCCGCACACACACACACACACATCAATAGAGTTATTATATAGCATAGAATTATTATAGAAGATTTCTCTGCTACTATTGGAAGTTGACAAGCTAGGAGTTCTGTGAAAGTTGAAGTATATAGGAAACAGTGTCAAACAGTTTATTGTCGTTGGTGAAGCACAAAGTTGTAAAGTTGTTATGTAATGAGATGCGTTGTTCCAGTTAAGAGGACTCGAGAAGGGTGCTCGAAAGGAGTTGTTTTTTACAGCCCCCACTTGATGGCGACCGAAACTTTTCTGTTCATTAAATGAAACGGTGCAGAAAAACAAAAGCAAGATCGAAGGTTAATGTAATTGCTGACCTCTGTTGCTGTTTGGCACAACGCCAGAGGTTTTTCAACTTTTTTGTAGGTTATGTAGGGTGAAGCTTGCACTTGTTTCGAACAGTGAAGAGGAAGAAATATTTTTGGGGAAAAGAGAACGAGAGATATTGAGTGAGAGAAAAGAGAGAGATAGAGAGAGATAGTGTGAGAGGAAGAGAGAGATAGTGTGAGAATAGAAAGAGATGGTGAGAGAGGAATAGAGAGATAGTGTGAGAAAAGAAAGAGATTGTGAGAGAAGAAGATTGATTGATTGAGTACTTTATTTATGTAGATTACAAATATACTGGCTTATACATATATACAATAGCTTACAATACAGCAAAATTATTGATGAATTTACATAATATAGACTAAGAAAATAATTATTGAACTGTATATGATATGAAAAAAGCAATTTGTTATATAATAACTATAGATAATCATCATATTGTTATGCATCTACATAAATTGGCGGAGCTTTTTATTATTAAGAGAGAGATAGTGTGAGAAAAGAAAGAGATTGTGAAAGAGGAAGATTGATTGATTGATTGAGTACTTAATTTATGTAGATTACAATATATACTGGCTTATACACTTGTATACAATAGCTTACAATACAGCAAATTAGAGATGAATTTCATAATATAGACTAAGAAAATAATTATTGAACTGTATGATATGAAAAAAGCAATTTGTAATAACTATAGATAATTATATTGTTATGCATCTACATAAATGGGCGAGCTTTGGACATATCAATGTCCATTCTTCGGAAGAATATTAAAAATATCCTTCCCACTAATCTCTACCAAATAGAGAGAGAGAAAGAGAGATAGTAAGAGAGGAAGAGAGAGAGAGAAAGAGAGATAGTGAGAGAGGAAGAGAGAGATAGTGTGAGAAAAGAAAGAGATTGTGAGAGAGGAAGATTGATTGATTGATTGAGTACTTTATTTATGTAGATTACAATATATACTGGCTTATACACTTATATACAATAGTTTACAATACAGCAAAATTATAGATGAATTTACAAAATATAGACTAAGGAAATAATTATTGAACTGTATATGATATGAAAAAGCTATTTGTAATAACTATAGATAATTATATGTAATGCATCTACATAAATTGGCGGAGCTTAGGACATATCAATGTCATTCTTGGAAGAATATTAAAAATATCCTTCCCATTAACTCTCTACCAAATAGTGAGAGAGGAAGAGATATTTAGTGTGAGAAAAGAAATAGATTGTGAGAGAGGAGAGAGAGATAGTGAGAGAGGAAGAGATTCAGATTCAGATTCCTTTATTCATGTGTTTAACAAACATAATTCAACTTACGTTCTAGAGTTAAAAATAAATACCAGTTGCGGTAAAATGACATGGTGAATCATATTAAACTAATGAGTTCTACAATAATATTGAGCAGGGAAATGATGAAAATGCAAAAGTTAAGGTACTACTGTAATGTTTTCACATAAACGGTGAAGTTTGGACCTTAAGAAGTCCATTCTCAGAGAGGGTATCAAGGATACCTCCCTCAGCCCTTAAACGTTCAAACGAAGTTAAAAATTCAAACTAATATTATGTCTAAGCGAAAAAAAATTAAGACTGAAAAAATCAATAAGTAAAAACCAAATCATAGAACGATAAATCATTCAGAGTTAAATCAAAGTTAAACCAAAGTTTGGTTAAAGTTTAATTAAACCAAAGTTAAACACAGTTAATCAGAGTTAAACAAAGAAGAGTAAATAATAATAAGGATAAAAATAAAGAATCCTTTGAGAGAGATAGTGTGAGAGTGAGAGAGGATGAAAGAGTAAGAGAGGAAGAGAGTGTGAATTCGAGACAAATGCAGAAGTCTGGTAGGAGCAGAAAAGCAGAAAACAAAAAAGCGATATCAGCTACTAGCCAGAGCTGTGTTCTGTGTAAACCCCGGCGTTTTGGTAATGGCTCTTGAAACCACTTCAGTACTCTTCCATCAATACAACCTATTTCGGATGTTTATTTTTCATCAACGTCCAGAACGTGCCAAGTACTGAATGGTACAAACACGAGAACAAGTACGAGATTGTTGTACTGAGTGTTCGATGCAATCACTAGAAAAAGTCACATAAATTAGTAGCTAGCTCCACAACGAACTCTTTCATTTTTCTGCATAGGTGGTTAGGGATTTTTCATTTTAATTTATCAATTTTATAGGTTCAAGGCTTGATGCACACCGGAGAAACGCAAAATTGAAGAGTGTAATTTGTTCGTAGATACGATTAACACAGACCAGTGCAAACCTAGTTACATGTTACAGAGTATACAATAAATTGTTTACTACACTCGCAATAGTTCACCATAGCGACACTAGCTTACCATTCCATACCACAGCATAAGATAGGTTTCATCGCATTACGATGGTATATTGTGAACAAGGCTTAACCTATTTCGACTATGTGTAACCTTATCTAAATTTGGGAGAGGAATAGCAGAAGGTTACCTTATTTTCTCTCCCTATCATTTTGATGATGTACCATATCCACCTCTAGTAGGTGGCTATGAGGTGAATGAGTGAATTTACATAATATCCTATCTATCTCTTTCTCTCTCACTATCGCTCTCTTCTTTAATATTCTTTGTCGAAGACAATGTCCATATCTTTCCGAAGAATGGACATTGATGTCCAAAGCTCCGCCAATTTCATGTAGATGCATAACAATATAATTATCTAAGACTAGTCATTACAAATTGCTTTTTTCATATCATATACAGTTCAATAATTATTTTCTTAGTCTATATATTATGTAAATTCATCTGAAAATATATTACATATTATGTAAATTCATCACTCTCTCACTCTCTCACTCTTGGGGCTATGGATGAGGTGGCTATCTCTCATGAGGTGGCTATGGATGTACCTCTTGTATCAATCAATAAAGATTGAAGAATAAAGAATGGGAATTGATCTTCTCAATTATTACACTCACATAACGAATCAACAATTCAACAATAGGACAATCCTTGGTTTGATTAAGATCAATTATAAAAAGGTCATCAAGATCCATAATTCCATGATTGCCTTAAAATGAGTTGGTCTATTGTTCTATTACCTTATTGAGTCCAAATATTACTTGTGTGTCACATTGGAATGGTGAACTAGATAGAAATGAATTAGCCTTCTTAGATTCCTGCAATGGTTAAGATGTGATTATTATATGTCCATTCTGTTCCAATCAGCTCCACATGGACGTTGGTTAAAACTTTAGTAGATTGAGATTGATCGAACACCTATTTTATTCCATCAGTTGCTTAATCATGATGCTTTCACTAAATGTATTTCCAAGTTTTAAAAATCATAAAATGTGAAAAAATTCTGGTTATTGGTAATTTAGAAGTATTTTTTTAAATTTTAAAATGATTTTTGTGTGTTTTGAATTGTAAATTGAGTGTGTAATTGAAGAATGTTGAAGTGACACATAACCTAGCTACATTTGGACTGTTGAATAGATTAGAATTGGAACCGTTTTGGGCTTATAAGCCTGTGCTACTTTTCTGTAAGTTGTGTAATTCTGGATGATTAAATAAATAAATGAATAAATTTTCTGGTAATCATGAAGGATGTAGGCTAATTGAAGGATTAGTTTAATATGCACTGGAAGCTATAGTTCCGATCGGAACCAAACAATGACAGGAAATGTGAGAGAACCAGGAGTAAAGACGTGAGTTTCCTACACATTATTGGAACAGGAAAAAACAGACTAGCAGAGTGAGAGAGAAGATATGACAGAGTGAGGTGATGCCTTACAAGTGAGGGATTGATGAATTGAGTGAGAGTGCAAGAGAAAGTGAAGGGAGGAGATGAAGAGGGGTGCTATTGGTAAAAGGAGATGGAAGAGGGGTATGAAGGTTACATGTGAAACGGTGATAGCGAAGCGTGATATTAGCTTTTGCTCTTAAACTCTCCTCCGCACTCTACTCTCTTCATCACCCTCTCTACTAACCCCCTTCAACCCCCTACCCTACATCTGACAGCCCTACTCAGTATTCACTCCGATGGCCTATTTTATTATAATTTCCCTGGAGAGAAAAGAGACGGAAAAACTGTGATTGGGTAGGTGATGAGTGAGATGGTGAACAATGGTCCTGGATTTATCGATGAGTAGATATGGATGATTATGAAGTAGGTGATGATTTGGTGAAGAGTGAGAGGGGGACAATGGTCGTGGATTTATTGATCAATTAGATATGGATGATTATGAAATATAGATATAACTCAGAAAATTTGATCTTGCTTTCCATGACG
This sequence comes from Nilaparvata lugens, assembly GCF_014356525.2. Taxonomy (NCBI): domain Eukaryota; kingdom Metazoa; phylum Arthropoda; class Insecta; order Hemiptera; family Delphacidae; genus Nilaparvata; species Nilaparvata lugens. The sequence continues at coordinate 4,624 of NW_024091337.1, read as the reverse complement.
AAACACTGCAAAATACCTTCATTGTATTCTAGACACAGTATTTCAAAGTAAATATTTGAAAGTAAGTGTTTTTTTAATATTTACGTGTCTAAGAAAGTCAGAAAATTTTCTCGAATAATATAAGGATGTCCTTATGACTATAATTATGAGAATCCAAAAATCATTGATGAAGGAAAATAATTGAAAGTTTTAATACAGTATTTTAAAAAGTCAGTAATAAAGTCGCAAATCTGCTCAAAAATATCGGGATGTCCTTATGACTATGATAATGATTATCTAAAAATCATTGATGAAGGAAAATAATTTAAGGGTAGTGTTAGTATTATTTATTATTATTATTATTATTATTATTATTATTATTATTGTTGTTGTTTTTTCGTCGTATTAAACCGCATTTGATGAGCACAGCTAAAATATATATGGCTGTACATGCTGTACGACTGCAAATATATAAATATTCCCTCCATTGAGAGAAGTTTTCATTATACAAAATCGTCTGAATGATTTTCTGATTTCTAGGATTTCAATGAGAATTTGAGAATATCTCATAGCATTCTTTTAATACGGGCAGCATTGCAGTCAGTTTATTTTTGAGAGATGCATAAAATTTACAAGAACTGTCAACACTCTTAAGTTCGTCCGTCAAATAGTTGAAAATTCTGAGCCCAGCATAATGTGTTTCGCCCTCCAAGAGCGAAAGTCTATGAGTAAGGTACTGCAGGGTAACCATTTTATGTCTTGTGTGTTTAGTTTATAAGTTATCAAGAAATGTATGTAGACTAACTATTTCTGATCAGTGATGGAGTGTTTGTATGGATTTCTCATATGATTGATTTTGAACTAAGATTGTTGTGTTATTCGATTATCCTAGTATATTATTACTCCAGGAAGAATTAAGGTAATTTGGTTCTCAGGCTGTCGACTGTGATAGGCCTAAACATGACTTTTTCATAGTAAACCTAATATGGAATAAGTAAGCCTCCTGGGATAAAGAGCTCGCTCAAAATGACGCTGATATTCCTTTAGTTGTTTTTTTAAATCTGGTTGAAAGTCAAGAGATATAATTTAAGTTGCATTGAGTTATTTGCAATTCCACAGCCATGGAACTAGGTTCTGGTACATAAATGTTCAAAAATTGGATGACAAGATTTACTTTGTTTCATTCATTCAATGAGGCGATTGTTTCCTGATGATATGTCTATTGCACTGTGTGTTTAATGACAATAAAAAACTCTATTCTATTAAATAAGCTTTATAAGAATAATGAAATGAGCTACTGTTAATAAACATGAAGTATTTTGAAGAAATCGAACAAAAATGGTTAAATTATGTTAAAAAATGTTAAGATTAATGCAACTTACATTAGAAGTGTCTGGTAAGTTGTATTTATTGCGCACGAATTTCTTGAGGGCAACATGGTGACGACTGCAGGACACAGGAGATATCGCTTTTTACACGGCTCCACCACCTGAAATCAAATGTGTTGATTAATGGCAATAATTAACTACCATATCAAATAATAACAATACTGCTCTCTGATTTATATACTACATCTATGCCTAGGCTACACTCTCGCCAAGTCGCTCGCCGAATGTCCAACGTCTCCGATCGCCTCTAGGAGCTTTGGTAGAGAGTTAGTGGAAGAATACTTCGAATATTCTTTCTAAAGAATGGACATGATATGTCCAAAGCTCCGCCAATTTACAATAAATAACAATATTATCCATTTTATCTATAGTTATTACAAATTTGTTTATATTATATAAACTTCAAAGTTAATTCTACTGATATTTGTTGATATTTCACATGGATTTCCTATTTGAATATTGAAGTTGAAAGAAAATGACTGAAATCTAACCTCTAATAAAAATGTAATAATTGATCCTTATTACGTCGTATTTGCAATCACGAAGCAGATTCAAAATTAAATTCACTTGAAGAGTGCGAAATACTTGTATGATTCCTCAATAAAAACGTTTTTCTATCTCACTGCATCACATGTTTTGAATACTGTACGTTTATTGATCGGAATTCGGTAGAGTCGTCCATTTTTGGGCCCATCAGATTTTTGGGCCCATCAGCCCATCGTCCATTTTTGGGCCATCAGTTTTGGGCTCAGAATGCGCTGTCCTCTCTGGATCATATTGAATATTATGATTGGTGACTGTTGATTAGTTGATGTTTTATTTCTCAACTATGATTGATGAATGAATTTCTCAACTATGTTTGAATCAAGCATTTAGAAATGTACAATATTCCTCTTTCTACTCCCGTTTTCTACTTATATTTATCACATCATGTAATATTATGATTGGTGACTGTTGATTAGTTAATGTTTTATTTCTCAACTATGATTGATGAATGAATTTCAACTATGTTTGAATCAAGCATTTAGAAAGTACAATATTCTCTTTCTACTCCCGTTTTCTATTATATTTATCACATCATGTAATATTATGATTGGTGACTGTTGATTAGTTAATGTTTTATTTCTCAACTATGATTGATGAATGAATTTTCAACTATGTTTGAATCAAGCATTTAGAAATGTACATATTCTTCTTTCTACTCCCGTTCTACTTATATTCATCACCCATGTAATTTGTATGATTCCTCAAGCTGCTTGCATCATATTTGATGCAAGACAACATGACTCAAATTGATCAGAGATTTTAAGTGGACGCGATAAACAAATCAGTTTATAAGTAACATCAAAAAATCATCTATTTATTTATTCATTTATTGTATAAAAACTATAATCATAATACAATTATGACATTGGAGGAAAAACTAGGCTGAGCCTGTACTATTTCTCTCCACAAATTTTGATTAATGTTAATGGTGTCCAAAAGATAAGGTTATGTCACATCTCACACTGCTTCGTTACTTGATTTCGGTCCAGGAGTGATGATTTAAAATTTGAATTTTGAAGGTTGATTTTGTACTCTAAATGAATCACAGATGTATCACAATAAATAAAAGCTTAAGAAATATTGCACTTATTTAGAAAATTTGAATACAAAATAAAAAAAATCGATAAAATAAAATAATCGATTTTATGGATTGAATAAGCTAATTGACCGCGTTGTACAGCATCCATTCTATCAAGTTGCAGACAGTAATAATTTGCGGAGAAAGAAACACACAGGGACCTACGGTAGGATTCACACCAATCTCCCAACATTGGATGAAAGAGAAGCTGTTGGTATCGCTGTTTAAAATGCTCACGGTTTGAAGAAGCAGTGACTGCAGAGAGGCCGCCAGTTTGTGCATTCTGTGCAGAGGGCGGAAAAAACAGCACTCTCATCTCATGTTGCCTGCACGAGAGATAATCTCATTTTTCAATGAGAGGGGACGGCTGTGATTGAGAAGGTCCAGTGGACTGAGAGGTGCGCAAAAAACAGCAAAAGTCCTACACAGTTTTCAGTTTTCCTGTTAGTAATCGTTATGTTGTCGTCCTTCGGTTTGGAGAGAGACTGAGAGATAATGGTGAGGTTGGGGGAGTGGGAGAGAGTCGAAAGGAGAGGAAAAGAAGGATATGGAGGTGGAGGAAATATCGAAAGGAGGAGAAAGAAAGAAAGAGGAAAGACAGCTGGATGTAAGATTGATTGATTGAGTACTTTATTTATGTAGATTACAATAACTGGCTTATACACTTATATACAATAGCTTACAATACAGAAAAATTATAGATGAATTACATAATCTAGACTAAGAAAATAATTATTGAACTGTATATGATGTGAAAAAGTAATTTGTAATATAATAACTATAGATATTATATTGTTATGCATCTACATAAATTGGCTGAGCTTGGACATATCAAGAATGAGAGAGGAGGAATCGTTTGAAGAAAAATTGAGAGATATTGGTGAGGTTGGGGGGAGGGACAGGATTTCTAGAAAAGAGGAGAGGAGAGGGAGAAGGAGGAAAGACCGAGAGAAGGAGGAAGAAAGGAGAGAGAGAAAGTGAGGAAAGACAACAGACCGTGAGAATGGGAGAGGAAGAAACCGTCGGAGAAAACTGAGAGATATTGGTGTCGTGGGGGGAGTGACAGGGTTCATAGAAGAGAGGAGAGGAAGGAAAGGGGAAAGAGGAGTGATCAAAAGGAGAAGAAAGAAAGGAGAGAGAGAAAAGAAAGGAGAGACAGCAGGATGTGAGGATGAGAGAGGAGGAACAGTTTGAAAAAAACTGAGAGATATTGGTATGGTTGGGGGAGTGGGAGAGTGACGAAAGGAGAGAAATAATGGGAGAGGAGGAACCGTACGAAGAAAAACTGAGAGATATTGGTGAGGTTGGGGGAGTGACAGGGTTTCTAGAAAAGAGGAGAGGGAGGAGGAGAAAAGACCGAGAGAAGGAGAAGAAAGAAAGGAGAGAGAGAAAAGAGAGGTAAGACAGCTGGATGTAAGAATGGGAGAGGAGGAATCGTTTGAAGAAAAACTGAGAGATATTGGTGAGGTTGGGGGAGTGACTGGGTTTCTAGAAAAGAGGAGAGGAGAAGGAGGAGGAGCAAAGACCGAGAGAAGGAGGAAGAAGAAAGATAAGAGAGAAAAGAGAGAAAAACAGCTGGATGAAAAAATGGAAGAGGAAGAATCGTTCGAAGAAAATCTGAGAGATATTGGTG
>NW_024091336.1:0-21742 GCF_014356525.2 Nilaparvata lugens | reverse complement strand
GGAACAGACTTTCTAAAGTCGACTCTATTCTCTGCTAGAGAGGCCGCTTCGAAGTTTCCCGAAAATCTCTCTGAGAAGACTGACAAAATGGTGGTTTGGAGAGTAGTCTATCAGTATAAAGACAAGAGAGATCAGTGGAAGTGTAATGAAGAATGAGTAGAAGAGAATGAATTTCGAGAGAAATACGTTGGAGGGGAGATTGCTGTAGTACAGAAGAAGGAAACAAAAAGAGAGAAAGCAAGAGAAAACAGAAAAAAGGAGAAGGATGTAAAGGTGATAGTTGAGGAAGAAAAAATATTTGGGAAATGAAAATAATAAGAAAACGAGTGGAAGAGAGATTGAAAAGTTAAGAATGGGCAGTGCAAAAAGTACTGAGGAATGATGGAAATAATATTTATAAGGAAAGGAGTTGGAGAAAGTAAGAGAGATCGATTGATTGATTGAGTACTTTATTTATGCAGATTACAATATATACTGGCTTATACACTTATATACAATAGCTTACAATACAGCAAAATTAAAGATGAATTAACATAATATAGACTAAGAAGATTATTATTGAACTGTATATGATATGGAAAAAGCAATATGTAATAACTATACATAATTATATTGTTATGAATCTACATAAATTGGCGGAGCTTTGGACATATTAATGTCCATTCTTTGGGAAAGAATATTAAATATATCCTTCCCACTAACTCTCTACCAAAAGGTTAATTCCATTAATTCAACACTAAGGATTCATGTATGAATGAAAATATTGTAAAAGTTTCAATTAATATGGATATTTAAGAGAAAAAGACAGAAAATTAATAAGAGCGAGAGAGCGTGAGAGTGTAGATGAAGATTGGACATAGATCACTGGAAGACTAGAATGAATGATATTGGCATCATTGATGTGGCATCACAATTCTCTGAGATACTCACTTAGGGTACGAACAGAACATTGATTTCGTCATGTAGATTTCAGCTCGCTAGCGTTCATCTATATCTGTATCTAATATATCAATATCAATGACTACAAATTCCTTCATTATTGTACAGTGGCAACGACATTCACGGCGACTTACTCGTCTGTTAGCACCTTTAGGCTAGGCGCACACCAATGAGTCAAGACAAGACAAGACACGTTCAGTCACAATACTTCACATAGTTGCTTATGAAGACATGTCTAATTGCAATGACTAATCAGTGTGAGTTGCTTTATAAGCAACAAATGTGAAGTATTGTGACTAAACGTGTCTTGTCTTGTCTTGACTAACTGGTGTGTGCCTAGCCTTAGAATGTAGAGTATAATGTAAATAGTCGGAGGATATAGATGTTGAAGTAAATGATGTAAGTTGATGGTCTTTCCATGTAAACTTGAGGACCAATATAGGAGTTTGAAGATCGAATTAAATCAAAAATCAATATTGAGAAATGACTCAGTATAAAAATATAAAATGGATGTCATTGGAGAGAAGCATTAAAAATGGTATGGAGACCTGCGCAGGATGAATGAAGGAAGACTAAATTTGAAAGTATGGAATTGGGTACCAGCGAACAGAAATAGGCGTGGAAGACAGCAAAAGAAATGGGTATCCAATGTCCACATTCAAATGGAGAGTAGAGGTCTCTTTGAAGGAGACTGGATAAACAAGGAAAGATGGCGATCGGGGTGCGAGAAACGACATAACTGAAGTTGCAAAAACTAGCAAAAAAATCCGCATTAGAGCGAATAGAATTATTGAAGTAGATGGGATAGGAATCGAGATGAGATATAGAAATATTCGCGGTGGATGAGAAAATTGACATAGGCAAGGATCGAGAAGGGTAGATAATACGTAGAAGAAAAGACATTGAGGCACTATGATAGGAAACGAGAAAATAAGAATAAAAAATAATGAAGCAAATGAGAATCATCCTATTTTATTAAGCGAGCAATTTCTCTCTCTCTCTATATATATATATATATATATATATATATCTTGTGGATTCGCAAGAGCTCTGGACGCTTAACACCTGTAATCGGATAAAAAATCAGCCGGCAGAGCTGCCTACACCCGTCCAGAATATCCTACAATTCCACAAGAAATAATATTTCCGCCGTACTCTGATATAAACTGCTTGAGAATCAGGCGTGATAGCCTACCAATATCTCCAGGCAATTCAAACCCGAGCACAGCGAATGTAATTTATTTCTTATGAATAACAAGTAAATTCAATATTGATATTCCAATACCTGAAATAATTCCTACAGAGGAAAAACAATATGGTAATTATAGACCGAACTGAGCAGGATCTAATTAGAGAAATTACTGAAATGGTTAACAATTATGCAAATTTATTGATGAATTATAATCGTTAAGAATCAAATAATAATAATTAATTAAATAATTGACAAATTGGAATAATAGAGTTTTCAAAATTTGGTAATAAATGTTCTTGATATGGATAATAATATGAATGTTCTTGGTAATATAGTGCAATTAGGATTTTAATAGGGGTTACACGGTATTATAGGAGGATATAGTCCTGCACTCTTTCACAATAATTAATTGATAGAAAATTGTAGCTTTCTCAATTCACTGATTGGATAGAATAAATATTTTTCGCTCACCAACTCGATCGTGGGGCCCCAATTCACTTAATAATTTTATTTCACTTGAAGATCTGGCGTGGAATGGCGTCACCCGGATTTAGTTTCACAATTCTTCCTCAGGAATAAGCTTATACAAATTGAACTTGCCTTCCAATTTAATTTAAGAGCACAAGACTACAGAGGAGCTACACATTTAACACACTGGATATATTACATTTAACAAGAAGAGAAACCATTTAAACATTAATTTTAATAGGACAAATAAACGGGTCCTGATAATTCGATTCTCAGAAGGCAAGTGTCTCTTCTTCCCAAAAAGCGGAAATCACCTGGTCTTCTTCTGAGAAGAAGAACCACGTGATTTGGGCAAGAACCAATCCTGTGCCTAATAAGGAAAAGTCCACCAATGGGAATTTTTCCACGCGGTTTTAATATTTAAATTAGACACAGAGGTTCGAAAAACACAGAAAATGACAAAAAATTACGTTAAACGGGAAGACTATAAAATTAAAGCAGATAAACAGAAAATAAACAGGGGTTGCAGAAATGAACAAGCTTGAGTTAGTTTTAAAATGAAAACAACAATATAGAGATATCACAGTAGCACAGTAGCCGGCAGTATCAACAGCTGACAGATAAGGCTTGTCATCAATTTTGGCGCAATTCACTCTAACCTAATTATTGAAAATAAGGTAGTAAACAAACATTGGTAGGCAGTTGACGAATGACTCTGACAATAAATTGGTAAATTATACGAAATAATACTATAAGAATTAATAAAACTATAATTAAATGAGTTTTACATAATTTGACGTGAGTACATTTGATTTATGCCTCAATTATACATTAATTTTAGAAAATATGCTGGCATAGGCTTTGTATCCTGACATAAAGCCCCCAAATTAGAAAGGTTTTAGGCCATTAAAGGCTTTCTAATTTCAATCAAGAAGGGTACAATGACATATGCTAACTTAAAACTACGACTTAGGGTCTATCACAAAAAATTCACAGCCAAACAACAATCTGCACAAAAAAGCATGATGTTACAACAAATATGCATGGCTTTGTGCCGCAGCAGTGGTGCCAGAAACCACAAACTAAGGTCCCGGGATTTTTGCCCAGTCAGACTTACAAAGGAAGTACAGAGGTGGGATAATACCACATTCACAGAATCCAAAAAAAATCCCTACGGTGAGAGGATGGGTGCACAAGCCCCCCATCACTCCTCACAGAATAAAGAGCAGAGGTGCATGAGTGAAATAGACCTGCATAGAGTGCATAGAAGATGCCAAAATAACAATATCAAAGGGCCATGCCAACAATTAACAATTTTTATCAAAAATTTACAATTTAACATTAATAACAATTTTAATCCAATATTGCAGGTCTGTTAAAATATAACTATACCAAGTTTCATCAAGTATGCCAGCTTACAAAGATTGATAATATCTCTCTGTGATTCAATACATTTAACTAGTCTCCACTTGTTCAATCAAATTTATACCCTGTTTATTTTTAAAGCTTGATTCCAAAATTCCCTTCATTTCTCAACATTTCTATACAAAAATACAATAAGTAACATATATTCAAATTTTCCTATAAATTAGTTGCTGAATGCATGTTTTAGATTTCTGATGCATCATATTTTTTTTTTTTTCAAAATACTAATCACATTTATGTGATTACAATAATTTCATTAAGTTAATAACAATAATAACATATAAATAAGAATTCTAATCTATAGTGAGCTTTCATGCTACAAATATAATATTCAAGATAATTTTATCACCAAATGATAATTAATAGTTAATAGTGCATGTATAATGCAACAGCACAAATGATAGCAACAATAATATTTCAAATAAACAATACTAATAATAATGAAGACCATTTAATGGTTGATTTTCAATCACAAAAATATCCTACACCTAAAATTATTAGTAAATATCACAGCAGACTATTTTTCTATTTTAGTAAGTTAATAAGCTAATTTTTTCAAATTATTTTATATAATTTTTTTTTTTTTTTTGTCTGGATAATTCAAAATAACTTTACTTTATATTTTAGAATTAATTTCAAATTTAGTTGTAATTGCGGGTAGGCTTAACTTGCCAGTGAGCAAATCTTTATATTACAATAATAAACAATATAATACAATAAATAAACAATTGCTTTGAGTTGTGGGTGCTGTGATGATAATGTGAAGATCCAACGATGCGATGTGGAGCAGCTGGTGCGATGTGAAGCAGCTGGACCGATGTGGAGCCGGAGCATCGTGGAGCAGCTGGTGCGATGTGGAGCAGCTGGACCGATGTGGAGCCGGAGCATCGTGGAGCAGCTGGTGCGATGTGGAGCAGCTGGACCGATGTGGAGCCGGAGCATCGTGGAGCAATGTGAAGCAGCTGGTGTGATGTGGTCAATGTTTGTAGGGCTTGATATTGTCCATGGTTATCCTTAGGGACCTGTGGAGCTTCATCATCTAACAAATCATCTATGACATCCTCTCGGAAAATGGTGTAACTTTCGAGAATAATGGGTGAAGATATTGGATTTAAATTGGAGTTGTCTTTATTTTTGAATTCATTTGTAAAGACCAATTCAGTAGGTCTCGCCTTCCTGTTATTAACACTTGGATGAGGAACTCTATCAGCTTCGGGAGGCAGAACCCGCAAACCATCACTACTAGTAGCCTCGTGGGGCAGAACCCGCAAACTGTCACTACTAGCTGACGTAATACAAGCAGGCAGATTTTTCTCTTCTCCATGACTGGATTTACCGCTGTCACGTGGTTGGGAGCAGTGTGAATTTTTTCCGCCAGACTGCAGCACCTCACGGTCGGTTACTCCTACGGTCGGAATAACTTTTTTTCTGACTGTCTCGTTTTTATGATGATTGATGCCAGAGACAGTCGAAACTGGTTGTCAATTATTGTTATTACGACGCTGAGAATTATTTCCCTTCTGATTATTAGAATGGAACTGCTTTTTGTTGGACTGGGTTTGTTGGTTGGGCGACGAACTGGTTGTTGATACAGATGGCTGCGGCTGAGTGACGTCTTCGCTTCTGTTTATGTTTTGTTCTGGTGTTGTAGTTGAGTCGACTGATTTATTTGGAATAAATGAACTCCCCTCATTATAATTTCTCCGATGATTATCTCCAAATCCACGGCTATTATTTTGAGGTCGACTCGGTTGACTGCCTCGATTATAATTACGATGAGGAGTTTCAACTTCATTCACGACAGCACCTAACCTCTCATCTTTCTGATGGTTTGTTTTGAAATTCCGTGAACCAAATTTATCGTCTACACTCTGTACTCGACTCAAACAAGCCTCAAACTTGTCATAGGATTCAAAACTTTGCGAGCTTAATGCTGTCTGAATGGAATAAGGTAACTTCCCAATTAATATTTCGATCAAATTTCCATTCTCGATTGGATTATCCATCAGATTGTTCAAATAGCGAATGTGGGCTGAAAAGGCACTCATGGACAGCTCCGTATTCTGCTTGTCATATCTGCATGTAATAATGTGAGACAATAAATTTCTCTGTCTTGCGGGAGACCAAAAAGTAGCTAAGAAGTTGTCAATAAAATCCTTTAACGAGTTGAATTCAGTAATGCGACTTCTGAAGTGTATCAGTGGTTCTTTCTGTAGACATAGTAAAAGATGCATTCTCCACGTAATCCATGGTATAGTAGTAACGGAATCAATAGCCTGCAAATGCTGAATGAATGCCCGTGGTTGAATGGTGCACTCAGTATCATCAAATATTGGTAAAGATGACAAGATTTGTCCAGTATTATGATTATTACCACCAGAAACGTTAGCCAAACTATTCTTTATTTGTAGACACTCGGCTTTAGTTTGATCTAGCTGAGTTTTCAATCCCTTAATTACTTCGGGATTTAAAGTTTCAGCTGAATTCTGTGTGACATCTGCTCTCAGCTGGTTTATTTGGGCCGTGTGATTTGTTTGCTGAGCCTCCAATTCACCTAACCTCACATCATTCTGAGCTAGCTTAGCATTGGCCTGGGTAATCTTGCTCTCCAATTCACCATTTGCTTCAGTATTTTCCCGGTGTTGGTTTAGAATTCTTTCACCAAATTCACTTCTCACCGTTTGTATTTGTTCATTTGTATAATTCTTAGCTTCAATTTGTTTTTCATCCATTTTTCGATGTAAATCCTCAACGTTACTTTTGAGTTGCAAAAAGTTTGCGGTCATTTCTTCCACTTTCTTGTCCAATCTATTACTGGTTTCTTCTATTTTCTTGTCCAAACTATTACTTGTTTCTTCTATTTTCTTGTCCAATCTATTGCGGTTTCTTCTAATTTCTTTTCTATTCCAGCAGCAGTGGTCTTGAAAACTTCAAGTATGGTTTCGATCGTCCCAGGTGGTAGATATGGCAGCTTCTGCGGCTGTTTGGTCTCCAACTCAGCAGCAACGACATCATTGGAAGACGTTTGACGATCTACCTCGCGCCGATCGATGTTGGCGATTGTGATGATTGCACCGAATTAAGTTTGGCTGACTTTCCTCTAGCTGAGTCGATGACAAACGCTCTCGAATGCCGCGCTCAAAGTCAACTGAAGTCGCGCTGGTTGCCGGTTTTGGAGGAGTTTCGGGTGAGACAGGATCTGCCGGTGTAAACAATGTGGTAGACCCATCCAGTTCCGTGGCGGGGTTTGCCATGATTCTCCCAAAAAGTGAAGTGTAGACGAAATCCAATAAGTGAAAAATAGTGAGTGAATGATAGTGGTGCGCGCAAATTGGAATAACAGAATCAGGTCAGTGCAAATTATCTTGTAGTTCTGAAGAATTAATACCGCTGACTAATTCCCACAACTTCAAAGCAAGACAAAATCGCGACAATAATACGTTTTAGAATACAATAATACTCTACAATATAATATACCGTAATGATCAACATAAAATTCAACACAATCAAAATAATATCCAGTGTATGAACAATCACAAATTAATAAATAAATCGACTACCTCAAGCTTGTTCATTTCAGGGATTAATACATCAGAGTAACACCGTGTAGCCCCCATTAGTGCAACAAAAAATACCTGCTCAATTCGATCAATAATTATTAAGAAATAAAATTGAACAACAATATTGAACAGAGTATTGATGGCTAGGCGACCCACGACTCCACTGAAAAGAAATATTTATATTTCTGCTCCCTCTCAAGCGTAGATAAGTCGATCTCTGAAATAAATTTATGATTATTAAGATGAAATAAGCTCCCTCTCCTTCACCGTCTTGAGTTCGGGCGCCAATCTTGTGGATTCGCAAGAGCCTCTGGACGCTTAACACCTGTAATTCGGATAAAAAATCAGCCGGCAGAGCTGCCTACACCCGTCCAGAATATCCTACAATTCCACAAGAAATAATATTTCCGCCGTACTCTGATATAAACTGCTTGAGAATCAGGCGTGATAGCCTACCAATATCTCCAGGCAATTCAAACCCGAGCACAGCGAATGTAATTTATTTCTTATGAATAACAAGTAAATTCAATATTGATATTCCAATACCTGAAATAATTCCTACAGAGGAAAAACAATATGGTAATTATAGACCGAACTGAGCAGGATCTAATTAGAGAAATTACTGAAACTGGTTAACAATTATGCAAATTTATTGATGAATTATAATCGTTAAGAATCAAATAATAATAATTAATTAAATAATTGACAAATTGGAATAATAGAGTTTTCAAAATTTGGTAATAAATGTTCTTGATATGGGATAATAACATGAATGTTCTTGGTAATATAGTGCAATTAGGATTTTAATAGGGGTTACACGGTATTATAGGAGGATATAGTCCTGCACTCTTTCACAATAATTAATTGATAGAAAATTGTAGCTTTCTCAATTCACTGATTGGATAGAATAAATATTTTTCGCTCACCAACTCGATCGTGGGGCCCCAATTCACTTAATAATTTTATTTCACTTGAAGATCTGGCGTGGAATGGCGTCACCCCGGATTTAGTTTCACAATTCTTCCTCAGGAATAAGCTTATACAAATTGAACTTGCCTTCCAATTTAATTTAAGAGCACAAGACTACAGAGGAGCTACACATTTAACACACTGGATATATTACATTTAACAAGAAGAGAAACCATTTAAACATTAATTTTAATAGGACAAATTAAACGGGTCCTGATAATTCGATTCTCAGAAGGCAAGTAGTGTCTCTTCTTCCCAAAAAGCGGAAATCACCCGGTCTTCTTCTGAGAAGAAGAACCACGTGATTTGGGCAAGAACCAATCCTGTGCCTAATAAGGAAAAGTCCACCAATGGGAATTTTTCCACGCGGTTTTAATATTTAAATTAGACACAGAGGTTCGAAAAACACAGAAAATGACAAAAAATTATGTTAAACGGGAAGACTATAAAATTAAAGCAGATAAACAGAAAATAAACAGGGGTTGCAGAAATGAACAAGCTTGAGTTAGTTTTAAAATGAAAACAAACAATATAGAGATATCACAGTAGCACAGTAGCCGGCAGTATCAACAGCTGACAGATAAGGCTTGTCATCAATTTTGGCGCAATTCACTCTAACCTAATTATTGAAAATAAGGTAGTAAACAAACATTGGTAGGCAGTTGACGAATGACTCTGACAATAAATTGGTGAATTATACGAAATAATACTATAAGAATTTAATAAAACTATAATTAAATGAGTTTTACATAATTTGACGTGAGTACATTTGATTTATGCCTCAATTATACATTAATTTTAGAAAATATGCTGGCATAGGCTTTGTATCCTGACAATATATATATATATTGTGATGAATCTTTCAAATAGACCTCATGAAAAGAGAGGAAAATTGTGATTACCTTTTAAAATGAAAGAATTTGCTAAAGGAATAGTTAGCGACCGAGCGATAAAGCTTACTTATCAATAACTGTATATTAGATAAGAGTACCGTTCTGTACTGAATATTTTCTAGAAAAAATTATTCAATGAAATTATAATTATTTTGCAAATAAAGCACGAATTGCTCATTGAATTTGAGGTTACACTTTGTTTACTATCGATCAGATGTTTTTAAAACAGTTCGAACGCAGCTGACTGATTCAAAGTATTGTCAAATGTCATGCTGGCTTCACGTAAGATATAATACCATCTCTAAAAATTATAAAACTATCAATAAAGGACCAAGAATTTCAAATAAAAAAAAAATAATAAAATGTATGTATTATCGTTGAAATTATTTATTATTTAAGAAATTATATTATGTGTCAGGTCTTATTGTAACCAACTAGGTCATAGCATGAAATTATATTATTGATAAAACGGCAGAAATTAATTATAACAGTCTCAAACCTAATAAAAATTGTATAAGAATATTAATTTATTAATGATTTAATTCAACTGAACCACATGGTAATTAAATCTCTTTGGCAAGCCTAAGCCAATCATAGTGCATAGAAATAGCACCAAGAAGTGATCGTTTGAAAGCAACACATGTTAATCTATTATCAGACAACAACCCTGCCTTATCATTTACGCTAGCACATGTACATTGTATGAGAGGAAGATTAAGCAGTTTTAAGAATTACATAAATTAAATTATTATTGTAATTAAAGGAATTGTATTCTACTGCTTGCCACTGACGTCATGTTTACGTCACAAGCGTTCTACCAATGGCAAATTTTTATGCAAATTATTACATCGAGATTCTGAGAAGCAAGGTCTAGCCAAGAAGCTTAGAGAAAAAAGACAGCACTTCCCTTTTGAAATCCTCACCGTGCAGATCTCTTTTATAGTTACCAAGACCTATTTGTGAAAATTTCTTGTTCGATTTTAAATGTTCTATTTGTGAGCCGATATTTTAGGCCAATTTATTTGTTATTTGTAAATTTCTGTTTTCATCAATCGATAAATTTAAAAGTTTAAAGTAAATTATCCCTTAATTAATTCGGTGAAGGAGATATTAAATTAAAATTCCCCACGTGCTGAAACCGAAGCCTGGATTGCTGCCGATCAAACGATTTTTGATCTAAAGAAGAAAACCACGACCGCCAAGGAAATTCACGTGAGTTATAAGTTTTAAAAGGGGCCCCAATCTACGCTTCGAAAATATTTCAGTGCAGAAAAACATAAATTTTTCTTCGTTAAATTATTGGCCACGCCGACAAGCGCTTTAGCATTTAAGAGCCTAGAATTTATTCATATTGAATTTATAAGAACTTGTAGTTGATTAGCTATCCTCCGCTGCCAGAACCACGACCCCGAGCATTTTAAAAAATATTTTATAAATTCATTTTTTCATTATTTTTTCAAAACTGTTCAATTTTATCACTTGTAAAATTCTGTTGAATCACGCATGGTATCATGCAAGCACAAGAAAATTTTTAACTATTCTGTTAATGCTAAATTATTATCAACCTGTAAATCAAATTCTGAACCTGCACTGTATGATTACATATTTTATTGTAATATATTTCAGTTTTGTTAATTCGCTTTCTGAGTTCGATTATTTCTTAAGCCTGTCAATTATTGTGTCTGATACGTTCTATATCATCCAGAACCGATCGAATACGATCATTGGAATAATTGAATTAAGCTGGATATTGGAACAGGTCTAAGTGGATGTAGCGAGTGGGGTCAGATCGAGATATTTATTCTTTGTCCTTACCTGCTCATATATCAGCTTTTATCTGTTACCTACCTCGACTTTGGAGCGAACACATCAATTGTACAGCAGTGGCAGCCATAGATCATATAAATTCCTACAATAGAGCTTAAAACCCGACAAGACTCTGTTCTCGAAATATATTCTGAACGATATTTGGTCCAAATACCGTATTTTAATCCTTCAGAACTTATTAGAGACGCAGTCCCGTAAATTATCTACATCGGGATTTTTGCTCGACCTGTATGATTTTGTATGCTCATTCTTCACAGGTAATAATTTTAAGGTATCCGTCTTCAGTGTTTAGCGATCGCTACACTGCTTATTAGAAATTTCATCATTATACAATTTGTCATTAGAGGAATCAAGGGTGAGCGAGCGTTTAGGCCTCCCGCGATTCCGACAATTGTATTGAGTCTTGTAGTGAGTCAATCAGTCTGGTGTTCACTCAGCGTCCTTACACGCCATTGCAAAATTCATAGCCGCTACACCATTGACTCAGTACAAGATTCACTCTACATGTGTGAAGCCTTCAAATACCGCTCCACATGATTTGGCGCCCAACATGGGGCATTGAAGAGGTGGATAATCGACTACGAGGATTATTTAGTTGCTCAGTATACTATAGCGCTGACAATGAGAAAATTTTTGAAAAATTCATGGTTGTGAATTTTTTCGAATTTAATATTGACTGTTCACTGTTATATAAAATAACAAGAAGTACCATACCCAATTTTTGAACGGAAAAGAAATTCATCGATTGATGAAATATTTATATAATAGTAATAATAAATTATAAGAGGCGTACCTGTATTACCGCATAAGTGTTCACTGTGTATCCTGTATGTTCGTGTCATTTTTATGTTAACAATATTGCTAACTTGACTCATTTTATCACTGAACACATTGCTAGACCACTTTTTCTGTATTTCACTCACTACGACACTATAACAATTTCTATTGGATTTCTTATTAATTATTTTGTATATCACATCAACACTTTCACGTTTTTTATTCACTGCACACTTTCGTCGCATTATTTTCTCGCAAACCATGGCAGGAAACGACCAGGTCAACCCAAGTCTGTCAGACACCGAGGACATCTCACCCGACTGTTCGCCGCCATCAGCATCTGCCACCGCATCCGCCGATTTCCATCCCAATGTACTGGATGATTTATCTTCGACACAGGTGGGGGAGAGCTGCATCCTAGTGGAAGATCTGTCGGCAGCCCAAGAGCCGGAGGACGAAACATTGGGAGAGCATACGGACGACGACGCCCCCGAGACAGGAACTCCCATTTCTCGTACTGTTGCTCGGATAAAAAACCAGAAGGTAACCGTTCGCCATACACCCGCTCCCGCAATAGATTGGAACACCATCCTGGAAGCAATAAACAACTTAAATGAAAAAAGCGACCAAGCAAAGGAAGAATTAAAGAAGGAAATTCAAGAAATAAAGAAAGACAGTAAACAAACAAAGGAAGAATTAAAAGAAGACAGTAAACAAACAAAGGAAGAATTAAAAGAAGACAATAAACAAGCAAAGGAAGAATTAAAGAAGGAAATTCAAGAAGTAAAGAAAGACAACAAGCAAACCAATGAAGCAATAAACAAGCTGAATAAGGAAATTCAAGAAGCAAAGAAGACAAATGAACAGGGTTTGGAAAAGTTGAGTCAGCGAATGGACCAAGCATTCCATGATACAGATAACACCATCAAAAAACTAACTGAGTGTCTGGATAAAATCAATTTTAGAAACAAATAACCGATTGGATAGGATATCTGAAGATATGCATATGGGAAAAATCAGCGTCGAAGTCAGCATTGAGAAACATATACATTTGGAGAAGGATACAATAGAGGTGGTTAAAGTCAAACAAGCAAGCGAACATAACACATGTATGGAAGACCAACCTAACGAAAATGTCAAGACTGAAGTCGCGACGCACCCCGCCTAACGCCGAGAGGAACCAGTCGACATCGCCCGCCAAGCTGAGGACATCATTCGTGGCATAGAGGGACAGCTCGTACCACCGCGCGCTGGACACCAGGAGTCCAAGGACGTTGCCGACCACGTTGAAGAGCAGCCCGGACCGCCGACTGCCCACATCACCGTCCATCCACCGAGAACAGCACCTGCAACATATAAACCCAGCACTCCTGAGAATAATTCGCTAAACAATAGAAGACAAATAGAAACCCACAACAAATCGAAGTCACAACTGAAAGTAAAAACCTACAAATCAAAACAACATCCAAGTGAAATAGCAGTTCCACGGAAAAGAAAAATAATGTCAAGAAGAACCTATCTACACCACAGTCATGTACGGTTAAAATCAAGCCAACTGTACACCACTATGCAGAAAAGAAAAGGATTATTTGAAAAAACACACAGACACCACCGGCATGTCAGGTTTAAAAAGATCAAAATACATGTCACCGGTCAACAAGGAAGGTCAATATTAGCTGAGGAGATCTACCTACTTCGTCGGCACATTCGTTTTAAGCCAAGTTTAATAAAACGGATGGTCACAAATCGGAATTGGAACTTGAAACAAATACCGAAATCAAATTTAGATGGGGGCTTGAGGAAGGAATAATGTTTTAATTAACTGTAATCTACGTTGTAAATTACACAAATTATCAAACTTCTTCATAGTCACAGCCTACCCACCGAATCATATCTTTGCAGACTAGCATCTTTCTACTGCTGCCTAATCAACAACATAACCTAACTTCGCCGCATCTCAACTAATAAGGAAAAATTATCAATCTACTTCAAATAAAGAAATCGAAATCAACTCTAATAACAGAAGAAAATAAAACTACGAAACAACTTTAAAAATTTACCAACCTAATCAAGCCATCCGCCTCATGTCATAGTCATCACAGAAAAAATCGCCTGGTATATTCCGCACAACTGAAAAACTGAAAAAAAATTATATTATCCATGGAAAATATTTGTAAATTAGAAATCAGATGAAGTTAGTAGTGGATAGGAGGAAATAATATAAACAAAGTTTATTTGCAAAAATGCGTAAATCTAACCTTGAAATGCAGAATCGATAGAAAAAATCTATTCAAAGGTCAATATTAGCTGAGGAGATCTACCTACTTCGTCGGCACATTCGTTTTAAGCCAAGTTTAATAAAATGGATAGTCACAAATCGGAATTGGAACTTGAAACAAATACCGAAATCAAATTTAGATGGGGGCTTGAGGAAGGAATAATGTTTTAATTAACTGGAATCTACGTTGTAAATTACACAAATTATCAAACTTCTTCATAGTCACAGCCTACCCACCGAATCATATCTTTGCAGACTAGCATCTTTCTACTGCTGCCTAATCAACAACATAACCTAACTTCGCCGCATCTCAACTAATAAGGAAAAATTATCAATCCACTTCAAATAAAGAAATCGAAATCAACTCTAATAACAGAAGAAAATAAAACTACGAAACAACTTTAAAAATTTACCAAACCTAATCAAGCCATCCGCCTCATGTCATAGTCATCACAGAAAAAATCGCCTGGTATAATCCGCACAACTGAAAAACTGAAACAAAAATTATATTATCCATGGAAAATATTTGTAAATTAGAAATCAGATGAAGTTAGTAGTGGATAGGAGGAAATAATATAAACAAAGTTTATTTGCAAAAATGCGTAAATCTAACCTCGAAATACAAATCGATCTAGAAATCTATTCAGAGCCAAAGCCTGTTTGATAATTTTCTTCGTCACACCAGCCAATGTGTGCGAAATCACAGAATAAATCATTATGAATCAAAGCAATATCGTTGTTAACTGTTATAATCTATTATTTAATGTGGAATTATAAGTAAAAAAACACAACCAAAAATATATATTTATGTTAATTTGCACGAAATGCGCATGTTCTATGTCATATGAATGTATCTCTAAAAAACTCCAAAGAAAATGAAATTCTTACCTTCAAATGTGAAATTTATTACTGTTGCATCAAAAGATCATGAATTGTAATTCAAATTGATAAATGTAATCTTAAAGACTTAATATTTGTAACCAACATTGATAAAAATCAAGAAAGCCATTTCAAGTGTAACCCTGTTTGTACGCAACGTACTAAGCGCAGATAAGAAATTGCTCGAGTCAAACGGTAGACGATTGTCAAGTCACCGAAGTAAAATCACACTCACACCCAATTTATGTAAAAGCCAGAATAAAGAGTCGAAACCTGTAATAACCATGAAAAAAATGATGAAAGTCTATATCTGTCGCAAATAC
The DNA here is from genome assembly GCF_014356525.2 of Nilaparvata lugens. Classification (NCBI taxonomy): domain Eukaryota; kingdom Metazoa; phylum Arthropoda; class Insecta; order Hemiptera; family Delphacidae; genus Nilaparvata; species Nilaparvata lugens. The sequence continues at coordinate 6,212 of NW_024091336.1, read as the reverse complement.
TGTTTGAATTCTAAGAGGATAATATGTGAAATCTTGTATATTTGTTATAGTTATGGGTCTGCTCATAAGCCACCCGTGAATGGAAGTTGTGGAGTTGTTTTAATGAAGGATCCAAAGAGACCTCATTAATTATTGTATTTCGATTGTATCCAATGGAAGGAACAATCAATCATTTATTTTCTCGTAGCCAAAAGTGCACGATATATTGTTTTTAGTGTTAAGTGTTGAGTTTTCGTAGAAGTAAGGAGATGAAATAGTGTATTCATCACAATATCGGATTTTTCAAATAGTCATTGTTTCGACTCGTCTCCCAATTACCTATTTAAAATATCCTGGGGGCTTTTGTGTGATGAATCTTTCAAATAGACCTCATGAAAAGAGAGGAAAATTGTGATTACCTTTTAAAATGAAAGAATTTGCTAAAGGAATAGTTAGCGACCGAGCGATAAAGCTTACTTATCAATAACTGTATATTAGATAAGAGTACCGTTCTGTACTGAATATTTTCTAGAAAAAATTATTCAATAAAATTATAATTATTTTGCAAATAAAGCACGAATTAGTTACGAATTGCTCATTGAATTTGAGGTTACACTTTGTTTACTATCGATCAGATGTTTTTAAAACAGTTCGAACGCAGCTGACTGATTCAAAGTATTGTCAAATGTCATGCTGGCTTCACGTAAGATATAATACCATCTCTAAAAATTATAAAACTATCAATAAAGGACCAAGAATTTCAAATAAAAAAAAATAAAATGTATGTATTATCGTTGAAATTATTTATTATTTAAGAAATTATATTATATGTCAGGTCTTATTGTAACTAACTAGGTCATAGCATGAAATTATATTATTGATAAAACGGCAGAAATTAATTATAACAGTCTCAAACCTAATAAAAATTGTATAAGAATATTAATTTATTAATGATTTAATTCAACTGAACCACATGGTAATTAAATCTCTTTGGCAAGCCTAAGCCAATCATAGTGCATAGAAATAGCACCAAGAAGGTGATCGTTTGAAAGCAACACATGTTAATCTATTATCAGACAACAACCCTGCCTTATCATTTACGCTAGCACATGTACATTGTATGAGAGGAAGATTAAGCAGTTTTAAGAATTACATAAATTAAATTATTATTGTAATTAAAGGAATTGTATTCTACTGCTTGCCACTGACGTCATGTTTACGTCACAAGCGTTCTACCAATGGCAAATTTTTATGCAAATTATTACATCGAGATTCTGAGAAGCAAGGTCTAGCCAAGAAGCTTAGAGAAAAAGACAGCACTTCCTTTTGAAATCCTCACCGTGCAGATCTCTTTTATAGTTACCAAGACCTATTTGTGAAAATTTCTTGTTCGATTTTAAATGTTCTATTTGTGAGCCGATATTTTAGGCCAATTTATTGTTATTTGTAAATTTCTGTTTTCATCAATCGATAAATTTAAAAGTTTAAAGTAAATTATCCCTAATTAATTCGGTGAAGGAGATATTAAATTAAAATTCCCCACGTGCTGAAACCGAAGCCTGGATTGCTGCCGATCAAACGATTTTTGATCTAAAGAAGAAAACCACGACCGCCAAGGAAATTCACGTGAGTTATAAGTTTTAAAAGGGGCCCCAATCTACGCTTCGAAAATATTTCAGTGCAGAAAACATAAATTTTTCTTTGTTAAATTATTGGCCACGCCGACAAGCGCTTTAGCATTTAAGAGCCTAGAATTTATTCATATTGAATTTATAAGAACTTGTAGTTGATTAGCTATCCTCCGCTGCCAGAACCACGACCCCGAGCATTTTAAAAATATTTTATAATTCATTTTTTCACTATTTTTTCAAAACTGTTCAATTTTATCAATTGTAAAATTCTGTTGAATCACGCATGGTATCATGCAAGCACAAGAAAATTTTTAACTATTCTGTTAATGCTAAATTATTATCAACCTGTAAATCAAATTCTGAACCTGCACTGTATGATTACATATTTTATTGTAATATATTTCAGTTTTGTTAATTCGCTTTCTGAGTTCGATTATTTCTTAAGCCTGTCAATTATTGTGTCTGATACGTTCTATATCATCAAGAACCGATCGAATACGATCATTGGAATAATTGAATTAAGCTGGATATTGGAACAGGTCTAAGTGGATGTAGCGAGTGGGGTCAGATCGAGATATTTATTCTTGTCCTTACCTGCTCATATATCAGCTTTTATCTGTTACCTACCTCGACTTAGGAGCGAACACATCAATTGTACAGCAGTGGCAGCCATAGATCATATAAATTCCTACAATAGAGCTTAAAACCCGACAAGACTCTGTTCTCGAATATATTCTGAACGATATTGGTCCAAATACCGTATTTTAATCCTTCAGAACTTATTAGAGACGCAGTCCCGTAAATTATCTACATCGGGATTTTTGCTCGACCTGTATGATTTTGTATGCTCATTCTTCACAGGTAATAATTTTAAGGTATCCGTCTTCAGTGTTTAGCGATCGCTACACTGCTTATAAAAATTTCATCATATACAATTTGTCATTAGAAGAATCAAGGGTGAGCGAGCGTTTAGGCCTCCCGCGATTCCGACAATTGTATTGAGTCTTGTAGTGAGTCAATCAGTCTGGTGTTCACTCAGCGTCCTCACACGCCATTGCAAAATTTATAGCCGCTACACCATTGACTCAGTACAAGATTCACTCTACATGTGTGAAGCCTTCAAATACCGCTCCACATGATTTGCCGGCCCAACGTGAGGCATTTAAATACAGCATCATATCACCCTACGTGTATTGTCCTATCCTTAGAGGTGAGAGTGACCCCCCAGGAAGAGCTCCACATGATTTGGCGCCCAACAGTGATAGGCATTGAAGAGGTGGATAATCGACTACGAGGATTATTTAGTTGCTCAGTATACTATAGCGCTGACAACGAGAAAATTTTTGAAAAATTCATGGTTGTGAATTTTTTCGAATTTAATATTGACTGTTCACTGTTATATAAAATAACAAGAAGTACCATACCCAATTTTTGAACGGAAAAGAAATTTATCGATTGATGAATTTTTAGAGAAAAATCGAACTCAGAATTTTATTATCGTGTTATTCGAAAATTGGTCATACTATAAGTCATAGGTATAAGAGATATCATAAGAAAGGTGATATTATTTGAAGAATATTAGGTCTATATTGAACAATTTATAAAAATTTACAGAAAAGAGGATTGAAGTTATTTATATTTTAAATTTTTAAAACATAAAGAGGGAAGTAAAATTAAATCACGGATATATTGCGGAATAATTCAAACAGAACACTGTTCCTTTTATATAAAATTTTGCGAAGAATACTAGCCCTATATATAATTGCGGCAAGAAATTATAAAAGTAAAATATTTATAATAATAGTAATAATAAATTATAAGAGGCGTACCTGTATTACCGCATAAGTGTTCACTGTGTATCCTGTATGTTCGTGTCATTTTTATGTTAACGATATTGCTAACTTGACTCATTTTATCACTGAACACATTGCTAGACCACTTTTTCTGTATTTCACTCACTACGACACTATAACAATTTCTATTGGATTTCTTATTAATTATTTTGTATATCACATCAACACTTTCACGTTTTTTATTCACTGCACACTTTCGTCGCATTATTTTCTCGCAAACCATGGCAGGAAACGACCAGGTCAACCCAAGTCTGTCAGACACCGAGGACATCTCACCCGACTGTTCGCCGCCATCAGCATCTGCCACCGCATCCGCCGATTTCCATCCCAATGTACTGGATGATTTATCTTCAACACAGGTGGAGGAGAGCTGCATCCTAGTGGAAGATCCGTCGGCAGCCCAAGAGCCGGAGGACGAAACATCGGGAGAGCATACGGACGACGACGCCCCCGAGACAGGAACTCCCATTTCTCGTACCGTTGCTCGGATAAAAAACCAGAAGGTAACCGTTCGCCATACACCCGCTCCCGCAATAGATTGGAACACCATCCTGGAAGCAATAAACAACTTAATGAAAAAAGCGACCAAGCAAAGGAAGAATTAAAGAAGGAAATTCAAGAAATAAAGAAAGACAGTAAACAAACAAAGGAAGAATTAAAAGAAGACAGTAAACAAACAAAGGAAGAATTAAAAGAAGACAATAAACAAGCAAAGGAAGAATTAAAGAAGGAAATTCAAGAAGTAAAGAAAGACAACAAGCAAACCAATGAAGCAATAAACAAGCTGAATAAGGAAATTCAAGAAGCAAAGAAGACAAATGAACAGGGTTTGGAAAAGTTGAGTCAGCGAATGGACCAAGCATTCCATGATACAGATAACACCATCAAAAAACTAACTGAGTGTCTGGATAAATCAATTTTAGAAACAAATAACCGATTGGATAGGATATCTGAAGATATGCATATGGGAAAAATCAGCGTCGAAGTCAGCATTAAGAAACATATACATGTGGAGAAGGATACAATAAAGGTGGTTAAAGTCAAACAAGCAAGCGAACATAACACATGTATGGAAGACCAACCTAACGAAAATGTCAAGACTGAAGTCGCGACGCACCCCGCCGAACGCCGAGAGGAACCAGTCGACATCGCCCGCCAAGCTGAGGACATCATTCGTGGCATAGAGGGACAGCTCGTACCACCGCGCGCTGGACACCAGGAGTCCAAGGACGTTGCCGACCACGTTGAAGAGCAGCCCGGACCGCCGACTGCCCACATCACCGTCCATCCACCAAGAACAGCACCTGCAACATATAAACCCAGCACTCCTGAGAATAATTCGCTAAACAATAGAAGACAAATAGAAACCTACAACAAATCGAAGTCACAACTGAAAGTAAAATCCTACAAATCAAAACAACATCCAAGTGAAATAGCAGTTCCACGGAAAAGAAAAATAATGTCAAGAAGAACCTATCTACACCGCAGTCATGTACGGTTAAAATCAAGCCAACTGTACACCACCATGCAGAAAAGAAAAGGATTATTTGAAAAAACACACAGACACCACCGCATGTCAGGTTTAAAAAGATCAAAATACATGTCACCGGTCAACAAGGAAGGTCATATTAGCTGAGGAGATCTACCTACTTCGTCGGCACATTCGTTTTAAGCCAAGTTTAATAAACGGATGGTCACAAATCGGAATTGGAACTTGAAACAAATACCGAAATCAAATTTAGATGGGGGCTTGAGGAAGGAATAATGTTTTAATTAACTGGAATTCTACGTTGTAAATTACACAAATTATCAAACTTCTTCATAGTCACAGCCTACCCACCGAATCATATCTTTGCCGACTAGCATCTTTCTACTGCTGCCTAATCAACAACATAACCTAACTTCGCCGCATCTCACTAATAAGGAAAAATTATCAATCTACTTCAAATAAGAAATCGAAATCAACTCTATACAGAAGAAAATAAAACTACGAAACAACTTTAAAAATTTACCAACCTAATCAAGCCATCCGCCTCATGTCATAGTCATCACAGAAAAAATCGCCTGGTATAATCCGCACACTGAAAACTGAAACAAAATTATATTATCCATGGAAAATATTTGTAAATTAGAAATCAGATGAAGTTAGTAGTGGATAGGAGGAAATAATATAAACAAAGTTTATTGCAAAAATGCGTAAATCAACCTCGAAATACAAATCGATCTAGAAATCTCTTCAGAGCAAAGCCTGTTTGATAATTTTCTTCGTCACACCAGCCAATGTGTGCGAAATCACAGAATAAATCATTATGAATCAAAGCAAATCGTTGTTAACTGGTAATTCTATTATTAATGTGGAATTATAAGTAAAAAACACAACAAAAATATATATTTTATGTTAATTTGCACGAAATGAGCATGTTCTATGTCATATGAATGTATCTCTAAAAAACTCCAAAGAAAATGAAATTCTTACCTCAAATGTGAAATATTACTGTTGCATCAAAGATCATGAATTGTAATTCAAATTGATAAATGTAATCTTAAGACTTAATATTTGTAACCAACATTGATAAAAAATCAAGCAAGCATTTCAAGTGTAACCCTGTTTGTACGCAAAGTACTAAGCCGCAGATAAGGAATTGCTGAGTCAAACGGTGACGATTGTCAAGTCACCGAAGTAAAATCACACCACAACCCAATTTATGTAAAAGCCAGAATAAAGAGTCGAAACGTAATAACATGAAAA